>NW_021681489.1:62275-105087 GCF_001412515.2 Diachasma alloeum
CCCCCCCACCATGCCCCACCAAATTGAAGAGAAAAACTTTATAACAATTTCAATTATCTAAATAATTAAAAAAAAATTGAATCATTCCACGAAATTCGATAATTATTGAATTCATTATTTACTTCGAAAAAGTCACAAAATAATTAAGATCCCAAAGGAATCTGAGCAATAAGATCAATGTACAGTCTTAAATCAACACTCGTTTAAGGACTAAAAAATCGAGACATTTGGATCTTAAAATAAGACCCGAATTTTAGTAGTGTAGTTGAAGGTTCGATTAATGCTATTCACCCAAAACTTTTGTTTGTATATGATAAAGCATTGAAGAAAATTATTGAGAAAATGCCTGGGACATGCTATACGCCCCGCTATACGAGTCACGAAGGACTGACCACCACTCAGTGAGTCCTGGTGACAACATAATTTTGGTTGCGATGACTAAATGTATTACATTCCAATGACTCGCTGGGAAAAGTATTGATTGCATTCTATACTAGTGTTATATTCACGCTTCGAGTTGATTTATTCTTCACTCTACATATTGTAACATAGTTTTGTGCCAGTTACATGAAATTTTCAGTTGGTTTTGATCCTGAAAATCGAGTTGTGAGATCTATAAAAGAATACTGTGATCGTTACACAACAAAATTGAACACAATACTAATAAACCTTGACACTCAGAAAATAGTGATAGGGACCGATCGTTTTTCTCTCAGTGTACCCCCTGATTTCACCGTATTGCAATCAGCTACCCACCGATCCAAGACCTCGTTAATACGATGAATCACACGACGTACTCTCGACACAGAAGTCCTACTTTCTTCGGAGAGGAACTCCAGTGTACATGTGTCATGGTATATATGAAGGAATAATATTATAAATAATTTCTTTAGATCAGTTTTAAATCCGGAGAACCACGATCCATCTAAGACACTGAGAGGCCCGTTACATTTCATTTTCCTCCGTTTACGGTGCCCATCTGTAATAATAGCGGTGTGACTATTCTCACCAAATATAGGTGATCTACGGGTGAGGTACGGATAATGTACGGGTCGTACGGCTAATCTACGGGTGGCCCGTCGATTTAGCCTAAACTAGGGGGTAAAAATATCTTTTACGGATTGTTCTACGGGCGAAAAATGACTGCTACTGAATTATTTGAACGGAACCCAATCATCTCATCAAATTAGCTGTACATGAACCCTTAATTTTTAAAAATTCACAGATTTCGGATTGTATAAGCGCCTAAATTGAAGTATTATTGTCACTTATAGAATTTCTGATATACGAGGGATTCTTCATCGAGTGAGCATATATTACCTATATATTTCTACCTCATCAAAAATTCTGCAAAAGTTGGGAGCGTTTCCTGATGAGAAAATGTTGTTCGTAAACTTCTTCAGATTTTTTGATTGTGTAGTTTCGAAGATAAATAAAGAAGTTTATACGGAATTCGGAACAGGTTCTAACCCCTTCAACTCAATATATTAATTTTAGAGAACGAAATTTCATACCCAAATGTTTCCTTTTTTTTATTTTGTTTGAATTTTCAAATTTTTTTGTCGCCTTATTTGAATATATCTTAACACATTTCATTGAAAAAGAAAACATTTTTCTTTCGGAAATTTGAACAGTTTTAGGATTCTCAAAAAATGTGAGAATAATCGATATAGTAAAACATAGGGTGTTCGATGCCGGGTCTGAGATCTGTGGAAACTATGAGCGATGGGCGAGATGAAAATGAATTCTAACTGGAGCGGGAGAAGGTCCACAAATCACTACACGTGCACGTTGATCACAAAAGTCAATTTAATTATAAAAGTCAAATATTTACACGTGCTAGCTTTAACGTAATTACTGAGATGGTCAAAACAAATGCGCGGGTCATAATATTATTAAATAAACGCAGTTCACAGAATTTAAAAAAGGCAGAGCAATTAGTTCTTAGAACTTGAGCAAAATAGCGAATTCGCGGAAAAGCGATCTACACTGTACGATGGCCGATATGCAAATGAGGCCGATTAAAAGACCGCAAGGTGGCAGGTGTCGATCATCGTGGGTCCAAACGTGCCCCAATTTAAATGAGGGCGTTCGCTGGACACCTGTCCATCAAGTGGCGCCTCAGGTGTCAGAGGTGAGAGGCCACTGGTCAGTTCAGTCGGTTGCACAGGTTATCTATAAGAAGGCATGCAAGAATGCGAGAGGAGCGAGTGTGCGTGAGTGTGCGTGTGTGTGAGGAAAACAATTCGGTGGAAAACCGAACATAGGGAATGAAATTAATTTATAATTGTTTTGAAGTGGGACTTCAATTTGCTGACGGGAAAAAATCAACAGTAGTGCAATTTTATTTTGTGATACCTGCCTGAAGTGCTACGCACACGAAATTCACTCGACGCACGCTCTTGGGCTTTACGCACTTGTATACAAAAACAACCACTTTTCCCCCACTACCCTTCCGAATAGTAAACTTCTAAAAAATAGAAACTATGAAAGAATGAAACAATGAAAAAATGAAACTTTACGCACTATTAGCACAATATATTATTTTTCATTAGCTGATTCAAGTATCCACTCTAACCAAAAATTATAAACTAATTCCATTCAATAAATCGATCATTCGGACATTTTTTTAAACACATTTTCATTTGTTTTCTGAATTCAATGTGTACAAACGCATTCAAATCATGTGGGTAAAATTCAAGAAATGAAAAAAAAGTGGGAAAAAAATTGTTTTAACTTTTTTTCCGACTCTAATTTATTGAGTTGAGTGGGTGAGAGTATACGCACCAAAGGAATGGTGAAAGAAAATTGACATTTTTTTTTCAACGTCAGGAAACACTTCTGTTTGTAATTCACCAGATGTGAATTGGACACGTAATTTTGTTTTACTCAATAATATAGATTTTCTTCCCACTTTTGAACCTGGAATCAATCATTCTTCATTTGTTTATGTAAAAAATAATAATGTTTTTAACTTGAGAAAAAAAACTGGTTAATTGTCCATTCTCCCGCACATTTTCTTTCTTTTCTGAAAACCATTCAATACTTTATAGAACACTTCAGAAGCATTTATTACCTACTTATCATCATACCATTCAGAAAGGACCCCTTCACATTCAAATAGTTTTCGACAATTGACAATCGAGGTACTGAACCACTGCAGGTATACCTGGGTTCTTTTACAGCCGTGTGCTTGGTCAGTGGGAACAAGAAAAAGGCAATAAACCTTTTTATATTAATGAGTTGAGTTTCGAGGTCTGGGGAACTCCCGATGGACATATTCGAGAATTCCCAAACTTTTCGAAGAAAATGGGACACTCTTCTCCATTCCGGTATTCCCCAAATAGCTAAAAAACCAGAGAATCATATGAGTTTCGATTTCTAGAACGCACAAATAAGATCAACTATAGGGAACATACATTTGCTTCAGGTTAATCAAATTTTCCTCTCAACTCAATGAGTGGATTTGCTTAAACTGGAAGAGTGGGAGGAGATGAATGACTGCATTTGTATAGATTGAATAAAAATTTGCCATTTTATATATTTTGAATTTCGCATTTTTTCAAAGATTGAGAGCCAACCGTATGAAGCCGTTCTTTAAATTTTGAATTTTAATTCAATTTTATCTGCTGGGACAACACGTACGAAAAAATTTCATTGAAAAACCTAGTAAATTCACTAGATAATTCTATTGGATTTCTATTCAAATTTTTATTGGTTTTTAGCCTATTCTATTGAAAAATTCCCCATCTCCTTTGCGATTATTTTTTCATCAAAATATACGGCAACAAATCGATAGAATTCGATTTTTCTATACATCTCATAATCTCATTTTATTCAGACATTTTCTATAGAAATTTCTACTCATATTTTCCAAATATTTTTGTCAATGGAATAAGAAGAAAAATGAAATGGAAAAACCTTAGGAAATTCATATCAAGGAATTCTTATAAAAAATGTCTTAATAGGAAAAAGTTTTAGATAAAGATAAAATACTACTGATTTTCTTTATGAAATGCGTTCTCTTGGAGATTTTCGATTAAAAAAACGCGTTGTAAATTTGCGGAATTATTCCATAGGATCAGCTATATAAATTATAGTTATTATTATAGATTTTTTAATAGGAGTTGAATACAATTCAATTTTCTTTATTTCCTTGATGTTACAAAAGTTTTTCTTTGTTTTACATCTACACATGCCTTCCTCCTTCACAGAACAACAACAATAGTAAAAAAAAAATTAGAATAATTATAAAAAAAATTGCGTTACGCCTCAACCACAAGTTAACAATAACGCAAAGGTAAGCAGATCTTGCCAGAAGCCAACTCGGACATCTACACCGTTTTGAAACATTTTTAAGAATATTCGCAAATAATTTAAGAAAATTTTCACAAATTACAACATGTCACGGTCATGCTGAACGATCCGTCTCCGATGCTCCATCCTTCCGCTGGTCCGGTTCCACCCGCATTCCCACTGTTCCTCTCAGTCTCTTCCATCCCTGTTAGAGCCATTTCCATCCTCCAACATCTTCAACTTGTCTTTCTCTGGCCGCCCCTTTCGATTTCCTGTTTTTTTGATGAATTGCCTCTCAAGGTTTACCTCACTCAACATGTACTGCCATACCGCCAAAATTACGTTTTCTCTCCAAAACGTCTACCTCAGCCTTACCTCAGCCATAACCTTCTCTCCTCAATATATTTAGCGTCACTGCCATCGTTGCATGTTGATTCTTTCACGGCTGTTACGTTCCTCATATTTACTGGCCTTCAGCCTTCCACTTCCTTCTTCCGTTTACCCTTTACCATAATCCTACTCTGCTTGCCCTGCTTCCTCTAATTCATGTTACTTTCCTCAGGGGCCCCAAACTTTCTGCCAAGCCATGCTTCTGCCTCCGTGGTACTGGTAAAATTCTCCATGTCACAGGTTGCCTCGTGGCCACTCCATCCGTCCATCCAAACCTTGCCCAACTTCTCTTATTTTGGGTTCCCTCTTTTTTTCCTTTCATTACTCTCAATTTCAATTTCTCATTTTTCGGAATTTAATTTACATCATCACCGCCACCTTTAATATCTTCCACTCTCTAACCCCTAGATATCCCGCCTGTCTCCATCGTTCTTGTCTCTCTCCATCTCCTCGCCGACACCTCAAAACGCCATCTAACCTCCAAATTTCCAGCCACCAACGATCCATTGAAAAACCTCAAAAAATTCCTTTCCCCTTCACGTTATTACTTCCCTCGTGAATAACACTATGGGGAGCCCCTTCGACAGCTTTCTTCCACTTTATTTCACCAAAAAAAACATAATTTGTTGCCAAAACCGACGGAGCCTTTAGCCACTCTACCACCTCTCACGAGCGCCAACACCTCCTCGAGTTGAATACAAGTACAATCGAATATTCTATTCAATTCGTTGGATTTTTCTATAAAATTTTTTCGTCCTTGATGGGTCAAATCGGGCAGAGATTATGTTCAAAAAAGGAAGAACAAATTCTTTTCATACGTATGCTCCTTCTTTTCTACAAATTATTCCCTTTTTTTTTTAAGTTGAAAATGCAGCCACGTAAATCCAAGTTCGGTATTTAAGTAGTGTGCAATATTTCCATAAAACGACGAGCCCATACAGATGTACCCCGTGCAGATAATTCAACTCGACAATATGACTCAGTTCAGATAACTTAGCAATGGTCATTTTTGACCCGTACATTAATCCGTACAAGACATTTTTACCCCGCAGTTCAGCCTGAACTGAAGGGCCACCCGTAGATTAGCCGTATGATCCGTACATTATCCGTACATTACCCGTACATCACCCGTATTTGGTGCGAATAGTCACGCCTTAATAATAGTTGTCCTTTGACATCTAAATAATCTCACCTCATAGTCAATATACATGAGTGAGTCACACTCTGGACACCTAACCTGAGGCTTGATTACACCTCTAGCTCCAAGGATTTCAATCATTGATTGATTCTCTCGACAGAGGTGCAAATCTTCCAGTATCATGATAGAAGCGCTTATTGGAGCAAGAGACTTTAAAAATGGAAATTAATACACTTTTTCTCGCTTTAGAGCTCTCCTCCTCGTGTAGAAATTCAAGCGGACATGCGGCTGAACCTCCGCTCACACGCTCGAACCGACCGCTGAGCCCCAGATTGACTGTATAGCAAGCGGGGATTGAGCGGAGAGATTTCTACACGGGTCGTAGATTCCCTAATATTCGAGTCCGACACCTGAAATTTGTAATAATAGTAGTTCTCGTGGTATAGAATTTAATTATTAATTAAATTTCAACTTATGAGTTGGAGCAGTTATACGTCCGCATGAAAAGGGACCGTTTTGGAACTATTGGACTTATTCATATGGGCGTATTTCTGGTTAAATTTGCAACATTTTGAGAGGTCACACATCTCGCTAGATGAAAAAACCGTGAATTTATAGAGCTCCAAAGTTGAAAATGGGAAAAACAGTTTTGAGAAAAACGAGATCAAAGTTCGAGGTACTATTATTATTAGTTCTACCCGGAAGTTAAACAGATGGTGGTTTGAATACATAAAACATACCTTTGGAAACACAAACCACCGTATATTGAGTTTAATTTATCTCTTATTCATGAAATAAAGAAGATCCGACAAAGTGGTCGCTTTTCTCTAAAATTGGATTTTCAATAAATTAATCGGGTTTTAAAAGAAAATCATGACTGTGTCGAATTATTTGACTAAAAAAAAATGTAGACTGCGTTTGAAATCATTTATTGCCCCTTCTTTCAGGAATTATACTGTTTTATTGTCGTTGACAACAAAAATAAAACTGTTTTATTGTGACTGTCATGATTGTTTTCGCCAATTATAGGTATGGTTTTGTACCTTCAAAATTTTCATTTTTTTTAGGCTTCTCCCATGGTTTCACTATCATCAAAAAGACCTAAAAAATTTCAATTCAATTTTTTTTTCAATTTTATTATGTTTCCCACATCAAATTTCCGTTTTTCCAGTTCTTGACGAAATTTTTGGTTTCGGCGGAGATGAATTATTGTTCTTTTAATTGTCAATATGTATTTCCGACTGAAATTTTCTATTCTTCCGATCGAACATGTTTTCAATTAGCTCACTTCATCAAAAATGACTTGAATTGGCAAAAAAAAAGTTGAAAATTGCAGATTGGATCCCCTTTCCCCACTCAGATTGCAGACAATTTCAGATTGAGGGTAAAAAATCCCAGTGGATTCTCACTCCGTTCTATCCAAAAAATAATTTTTTTCAAGTCTTTGTTTTGATTTTTTTTTCAATTTTTCAATTTTTGGTGTCGAAATTTCAATTTGTATTTACTGGAAATACTGAATTTTCACATTAAAAAAAATGGAAGAAATGGAAAATGAAAAGAATTTGCAGAAACCGAACTGAGAAAAGAATATTTTTTGGATAGAACAGAGTGAGATCCCACTCTGATTTTTCGATGTTTCATAAAAAAAGTCACTTTGTTATCGCGATGGGAGAAAGAGGTATAATGCGTGATTTTCACTTTTCTTTTGCCAATTTTAAGCCATTTCCGATGGACTGAGCTAATTGAAACCATGCTCAATCGAAAGAACGGACAATTTCCGTTGAAAATACATATTGAAAACTGAAAAAAAAAAATTTTACCTCTGCCGAAATAAAAAATTTACGAGTCACGAATGTCAAAAATAAAGGTAAAAAATGAGGATCAAAAGTAAGGGTCACGAGGGTAAAAAATGGTAGCCAGAGCTAGAGGTTAAAGCTAAGGGTCACGAGGGTCAAAAATAAGGGCCAGAATGAGGTTCAAAACGCAGGGTCTTTAAGATCAGAAATAAAATTCAAGATCAAGGTTCACCAGGGTCAGTAACGAGAGTCAAAAGTAAGGGTCTCCAGGGTCAGGAATAAGGTTCAGACTTGGGATCTGAAAAATAGAAGCAAGGACCAAAAATAAGATTCAAAAAT
This sequence comes from Diachasma alloeum, assembly GCF_001412515.2. Taxonomy (NCBI): domain Eukaryota; kingdom Metazoa; phylum Arthropoda; class Insecta; order Hymenoptera; family Braconidae; genus Diachasma; species Diachasma alloeum. The sequence goes on from NW_021681489.1 coordinate 70,235, forward strand.
AAGGGCCTGATCTATGTATGAATATCCATTTGGAAGCAAATTTCTAATTTATTAGTAAAAATGAGCCAGCCAGTTATGAAAAAAAAACAACTGTCCACTTTTGTTATAAGAAAACTCACTGAATATATGTGTGATAATATGTTCCTATCCACATGCGGACATATACAAATGGAGGTCAAAACTAAGGGTCAAACGAAAGATCAGAAAGAAAGGTCAAAACCAAGGATCCGAGGGGCAAAAATAAAGCTCAGAAATAAAAGTCATGAAAGTCAAAATGAAGCTGAGAAACTGAAAGTCACGAGGGTCAAAAATGAAAAAATAAGGGTCACGAGAATCAAAAATAAAAATTTGAGGGTCAGGAGGATCAAAAATAGAATTCTGAAGGTAACGAGGGTCAAAAATAAAAATCTGAGGGCCACGAGGGTCAAAAATGAAAATCTGAGGGTTACGAGGGTCAAAAATAAAAATCTGGGAGTCACCAAGGTCGAAAATAAAAATGTGAGGGTCAAGAGGGTCAAAAATGAAAAAAATGAGGGTCTCGAGTCAGAAATAAAGCTAAAAAACAAGGGTCAAAACTATGGGTCACGAGTGTCAAAAATGAAGACCAAAAATAAAGGTGATAAATAAGGGTCACGAGGGTCAAAAATTGCAGCCAGAACTAAAGGTTAATGCTAAGGGTCACAAGGGTCACAAGGGTCACAATAAGCGTCAGAAATAAGAGTAAGAAATTAGGGTCAGAAGCAAAGGCCAGAAATAAGGGTCTGATCTACGGAGGAATATCCATTCGGAAGCAAATTTCTAATTCATCAGTAAAAATGAGCCACCCAGTTATAAAAAAAATAAAAATTGTACACTTGTTACGATAAAAATCACTAAATATATGTGTGATAATGTGTTCCCATCCCCTGATGTACCATAGAATCCGATAAACTGTTGAAAAATCAAAAAATTCCTGGATTTTCTCAAGAGACGACAAAGTGGTCCCTTTTCTTTTTTCTCCAAAAAATCGAAAATCATACTTGCAATAGAGATAGAGCCATTTAATTTACGCGATTCGAGGTGGGAGGATCTGCAGTTCATTCCTAAGCAATCAAAAAAAATGACGAATCTGAACCGTAATCAGAAAACTGCGATTATCTCGGAAACTAAATTCGACAAAGTGGTCCCTTTTCATGATGACGTCCACATATACTCCAATTACCCACTTTCTCACATAAAACTTCCCGACGCGATAGCGGCTTTACTACTTGAGGTGATCGAGCTCATGAAAATAGCCGTAATTTCCCCCTTCAATTCGAGATATTTCCGCCATGTTCGAGTTTTCACTTTCGATTCGAGATATTGCCCATGCTTTTTTTTAGAAAGGAAACGAGCACATCATGTTCTTCATGTTAATTAAGTTTTTTTTCCGCGAAGCAAGAACTTGTAATGTCCAAAATTTTGTACTAGGAATTTAAGACTAGATGAAATTTTATGTAAAACTATAATTATAAGTTATATTATAATTAAGAATCCAATCTACGATTGTAAACCACATTTAGTGCGTTTCATCACTTGAACTCGATTAAAAATTCCAAAGACATTGGAATCGAGTTCAAAAGTGATGAAACGACACACTCAGCTCGCCCCAATTACTTAATACTAAGATTCACACGCGAAGAAACGATTGAAAACCGATTAATCGAGACCCCAAAAAACCGAATGAACTACTTCCCCATAAAAACCAAAAGAGTGGGAAAGGTCATACGACATTTTCCACCAATTAAAAATGGACTCGTTGGAGCCCATGCGACAAGTGACCCCAAAATTCATATAAAAATGTCAGAAAAACCAAAATTAAACAGTCTTGAAGCAGCGACGGAGCAGTAACAATTCTGGTGGAAATAGATCATTTAATCGGTCCGGTTTTTCAATCCTTCCTTCGATTACACGGGATAGTACTGAATTAATAGTAAGTTACAAACAATTGAAATTATCCGGGAATAAAATTTCTTTAACCGAGAGTGGTGACTTTTCTTGCAAATAAGGAATTCGTTTATTGTAACGCGTTGTGGACAGTTTCAACCAAACTCTTAAAATCTTCAACTTCAACTGCCAAAAATTCATTAAAATATCAACGAGTAGAAGAAAGTGTTTCCGTGAAAGTATCCATAATAGCCTTTAGCGCGACTAATTGCTGGTGAGGAAATTACGGATTTACCCAGGGATCTACAAATACATCGAATAATTTATAGATAACAGACCGAATTGTGAGTAACAAAAATTTGTAAACCTAAATTTGAATCCTTCAGATCATTCCAGGGATAGGAATTTTAGCTACATAGATTTCTGTAAAATCACGCTGTTTTTGTAAACCGAATAGTTATACAAAATATATTTAAATTCAAACTTGACTCCAGTACAACTCCAAATTTCTTGATTAGAAATTCGTCTCAACTCAAGCACTATCCCTAAAGCAAACCCTTTTCCTTTAAATTTTAGAAAAAGGTAAGAGTATAAAACTTTGCGTTGTCCAATAGTTATAAAATTCAATAATTTCAGCTTTGATTTTAATGTGACAATTAAAACATGTCCATTCGACGCTAAAATCCTTCTCTGGACATAACAGCTAAAATTTCATGGCGCAGTCAGTAGGACGCGCTTAAGTTTCCAATACTCTTATCTTTTTAATATTCTGAAATTTTTGAAACCCATTCTAGTCAATTTAATTCAATTCAATTCTAATCAATTAAAATTGTAGCTTTGGGAAACCCTTCTTAAATTTCACACATTAGACTTTTCTTTGCAAAACTCAAATTCTCTTTGAAATAATTATAAGCGAAATTTTGTTTTCTTTTCCCAATTTTATTGGAAAATTCACATGAAATCTTAATCCAAATTAACTTAATCCCAAATATAAAATTATTTAAATTATCAACTAATTAAATTATCTTCACGAAATGGCGAATCCGTCCTTCGTTAATATCAGTTACTCCGGAGACTCGGGTGACGCTGATCAAACCGTGTCCAGTTACGAAGAATATGTCAAAGCCCGAGACATTGCAAACAGCATTCCCATATTCTCCGGTACAAATGAGCACTGCTCTCTGGACGAATTTGAGTATGCGTTGAGATCAAATCTTGCCTCCATTCCTAAAGCAGACGGAAAGAAAGAGGAATATATTAGACAAATACTCAAACGCCTTTTACCACCAGCAAAATTCGTAGTGGCGAACAAACCCCTCTTTTCTGTAGAAACTATTCTTACTCACCTAATCAAGAGATTTAGAGGTCAATACGACTTAACGTATCATGTGAATAGAATACGCGGGCTGTTGAAAATTAAAAATGAACCCCTGGAATCGTTCTTGGAGCGATTGGTAGCACTGGTCCAGTTCGGTCTGGGTACGATTTCTGGGGGAAATGAAGCTGAAAAACAAGTCCTCGAAAAACACCTCCAGACAGAGGCCATTAAACGGTTTAAAGAATACGGCCCTGCAAGCGTGAAGGAAAGTATTAGGCGCAACAACCTAAGTAAAATCTCAGAGATCCTTACACAACTAGAAACAGATGAATTCCGGGATACAGTCGAAGTACCAGCGTTGGAGATTGCTGATAACGGGCACTACAGGTACATCACGAAGTACCCCTCGATTCCAATCCATTCAGAGACCTCTCTACCGCCCGAACTGTACGGGGAACAAATGCCACCTCAGCCGAGATACCAATATCAACAAAATCGGTTATACAGTCAGGAACCAGCGGAAACTGCAGAAAACCCTACCACGGATCAGATTCTAGCCCTCGCTAACATCCTGGCAGCCAACCAACGTCCTCAGGCAGCCCCATTCAAACCTAAACAGAACCCTTCTGATATGANTAAAAATCTGGGAGTCACCAAGGTCGAAAATAAAAATGTGAGGGTCAAGAGGGTCAAAAATGAAAAAAATGAGGGTCTCGAGTCAGAAATAAAGCTAAAAAACAAGGGTCAAAACTATGGGTCACGAGTGTCAAAAATGAAGACCAAAAATAAAGGTGATAAATAAGGGTCACGAGGGTCAAAAATTGCAGCCAGAACTAAAGGTTAATGCTAAGGGTCACAAGGGTCACAAGGGTCACAATAAGCGTCAGAAATAAGAGTAAGAAATTAGGGTCAGAAGCAAAGGCCAGAAATAAGGGTCTGATCTACGGNCTCAGATCATCTTTCGAGGACCAAATGTCATCTCCCCAGGTGTGAATGCGTTAATCGACACCGGAGCTTCCATAAACCTAATATTNCACGAGTGTCAAAAATGAAGACCAAAAATAAAGGTGATAAATAAGGGTCACGAGGGTCAAAAATTGCAGCCAGAACTAAAGGTTAATGCTAAGGGTCACAAGGGTCACAAGGGTCACAATAAGCGTCAGAAATAAGAGTAAGAAATTAGGGTCAGAAGCAAAGGCCAGAAATAAGGGTCTGATCTACGGAGGAATATCCATTCGGAAGCAAATTTCTAATTCATCAGTAAAAATGAGCCACCCAGTTATAAAAAAAATAAAAATTGTACACTTGTTACNGTCATCAAACCCGACGTAAGAGTCGAACCTCCTAAGATACCCTATCTACTTGGAGTAACGGAGAATGCATTGCCAACATGCGGTTTAATTCACCTAAAAATCTTTGGCTCTCTCGTACCATTCCACATCGTAGATCATAAACTACCTGTCGAAGGAAGCGGATTACTTAGGTTAGAATTTTTAATTCAAGAAAAAGTGGACATACGGTATCAGCAATNAAAATAAAAATTGTACACTTGTTACGATAAAAATCACTAAATATATGTGTGATAATGTGTTCCCATCCCCTGATGTACCATAGAATCCGATAAACTGTTGAAAAATCAAAAAATTCCTGGATTTTCTCAAGAGACGACAAAGTGGTCCCTTTTCTTTTTTCTCCAAAAAATCGAAAATCATACTTGCAATAGAGATAGAGCCATTTAATTTACGCGATTCGAGGTGGGAGGATCTGCAGTTCATTCCTAAGCAATCNACGAGAAATTCCATGAGTCAACCGTCATCCCTCCAAGAGCAAGAATGGCCATCCAAAACCCCATCCAGAATACCGAATTATTGGTCGGGTATTTACCACAGATCTCCACAAAACCAGGCCNAACTGCGATTATCTCGGAAACTAAATTCGACAAAGTGGTCCCTTTTCATGATGACGTCCACATATACTCCAATTACCCACTTTCTCACATAAAACTTCCCGACGCGATAGCGGCTTTACTACTTGAGGTGATCGAGCTCATGAAAATAGCCGTAATTTCCCCCTTCAATTCGAGATATTTCCGCCATGTTCGAGTTTTCACTTTCGATTCGAGATATTGCCCATGCTTTTTTTTAGAAAGGAAACGAGCACATCATGTTCTTCATGTTAATTAAGTTTTTTTTCCGCGAAGCAAGAACTTGTAATGTCCAAAATTTTGTACTAGGAATTTAAGACTAGATGAAATTTTATGTAAAACTATAATTATAAGTTATATTATAATTAAGAATCCAATCTACGATTGTAAACCACNTTCCAGTGCAAGATCAGAACCATCGATGATAAACCTGTCCATAAGCGGCAGTGCAAGTACCCTCCTCAACATCAGGAAGAGATAAACCGACAAATAGACAACCTGCTCNAAAAATTCCAAAGACATTGGAATCGAGTTCAAAAGTGATGAAACGACACACTCAGCTCGCCCCAATTACTTAATACTAAGATTCACACGCGAAGAAACGATTGAAAACCGATTAATCGAGACCCCAAAAAACCGAATGAACTACTTCCCCATAAAAACCAAAAGAGTGGGAAAGGTCATACGACATTTTCCACCAATTAAAAATGGACTCGTTGGANAAAGCCGACTCCAAGGGAAAGAAGCGATGGAGAATGGTGATCGATTTCCGACATCTGAATCAGAAAACGATCGGAGATTCCTATCCGTTACCCACCATATCGGAAATTCTCTCACAACTAGGCCAAGCTAAGTACTTCAGTGTGTTCGACCTAGCCAGTGGACTCCACCAAATCGCGATGGATGAAACAGACGCTGAANAATCTACAAACACATCAAGTAATTTACAAATAACAGACCGAATTGTGAGTAACAAAACTTGTAACCCTAAATTTGAATCCTTCAGATCATTCCAGGGGTAGGAATTTTAGCTACATAGATTTCTGTAAAATAACANTATCCGTTACCCACCATATCGGAAATTCTCTCACAACTAGGCCAAGCTAAGTACTTCAGTGTGTTCGACCTAGCCAGTGGACTCCACCAAATCGCGATGGATGAAACAGACGCTGAAAAAACTGCCTTTACCGGTCGCAGCGGACACTACGAGTACGTGAGGATGCCTTTTGGATTGCAAAATTCACCCCCCATCTTCCAGCGGATGATGGATGAGACCCTAACCNTTGAATCCTTCAGATCATTCCAGGGGTAGGAATTTTAGCTACATAGATTTCTGTAAAATAACACTGTTTTTGTAAACCGAATAGTTATACAAAATATATTTAAATTCAAACTTGACTCCAGTACAACTCCAAATTTCTTGATTAGAAATTCGTCTCAACTCAAGCACTATCCCTAAAGCAAACCCTTTTCCTTTAAATTTTAGAAAAAGGTAAGAGTATAAAACTTTGCGTTGTCCAATAGNCTGGGACACATAATCGATGACCAAGGTATTCATCCGGATCCAGCAAAAATGAAGGCATTAACAGAGATGCCCCTTTCCACAAGCCAACAGGGAATGAAGAGATTCTTAGGCTTCAGTAACTATTATCGACGATTTGTGGACTACGCAGAAATTGCACAGCCTCTAAATGATCTCCTCAAGAAAAATGTAAGATTTAAATGGAGCAAAAAACAAGAACAATCATTCAAAGCCCTCAAATNCATGTCCATTCGACGCTAAAATCCTTCTCTGGACATAACAGCTAAAATTTCATGGCGCAGTCAGTAGGACGCGCTNACAGGGAATGAAGAGATTCTTAGGCTTCAGTAACTATTATCGACGATTTGTGGACTACGCAGAAATTGCACAGCCTCTAAATGATCTCCTCAAGAAAAATGTAAGATTTAAATGGAGCAAAAAACAAGAACAATCATTCAAAGCCCTCAAATAAGCCATCACCGAGGACTCTCTACTATTTCATCCTGACATGAACGAACCATTTATCGTTCATGTTTCCAGTACTCAAAAGGGCATTGGAGCCATCCTCAGCCAAAAAGATGATGAAGGAGATGAACACCCGATCCTGTACGTATCGAGAGCACTTCGAGATGCTGAAACAAGATAGACTTCAATTGAATTGGACTGCCTAGTNATTTAATTCAATTCAATTCTAATCAATTAAAATTGTAGCTTTGGGAAACCCTTCTTAAATTTCACACATTAGACTTTTCTTTGCAAAACNTCACCATTATTACCACCAGCCCAGCCCTGAATTGGCTCAGAGATTCCAGCAACCCTACTACGAGGCAAGTTAAGTGGAAAACCTACTTGAATGATTTCACGTTTGAGGTAGAAATCAAGAAACAGAAGAGAAATCAGCTAGCAGACGCCTTTGCAGAAAATCCTCTTCAGGACGAACATGAAGAAATCGTCATGTTCGCAACCTACATGCCTGCTCTACCAGTACCAAAATCTAGTGTGAAAACACCGGGGACAGTCACAAATCTTAACCGAAAGGTTAGAATAAATAGTGACCCACAAATTATCCCCATCCCAGCGGCGGGAAGCTCAATTACCGACAGGCTTCGGACTAGAAGAGCAACAGAAACAAACAGTGGTACCCGGCAGCCGATCTCCTACAGATTGAATCGGNCGATGTCGAGCATGCATCCCAGACAGTAAAACCCATACTGTGTAGAGTTACCGGGGTCCTCAGATCATCTTTCGAGGACCAAATGTCATCTCCCCAGGTGTGAATGCGTTAATCGACACCGGAGCTTCCATAAACCTAATATTGTTCCAGTCATTGGTAGAAAACGCCCTCATCGATACCACAGAAACAATCGGAATCGTTGGGCTGTCCAATCACGCNGAAACAAACAGTGGTACCCGGCAGCCGATCTCCTACAGATTGAATCGGGATTATAAAACGACACCCAAAATCGGCAAAAACCCCATACCATCTACCCGGGGCACCACAATTGGAAACAAACCAGAAACAGTGGAAGAAACAACCCCCACTCCATCCACCCTTCCAATCGTGGAGATGCCAGAATCAACTCCAACACCTACTCAATCCGAGGAACCACCACTACAGGATGAACCATCGATAATACCTGTCGGAATGGAAGACCAAGGAAAAGAAGATCAACTGGAAATTTCCCTTGAAGGAATCCCAACGGACGAAAAATTGGAGGATGATACATTCATCACAGATCAAAACTCCACCGACGAGGAAACGCTTTCTATCATCGAAGCGGAAACTCGAATAGAGGAAAAGGATGAAGAATCAAATCCCACACCACGTCCACCATTGGACATGGAATGAATGGAACAAAACCTGGAAAAATTCTACGAGTATATGGAGAGAATCTCGGAAAGAGATGAGGAAATATTCCAGGAACCCCTAGAGCCACTGCTAGACCAGCTGTTACCACTCTACAAAACGAGAAGAACCAGTCTGGGTCCAGAATTTAAAGAAAAATTGAATGAATCCTGTCAAGAATTCGAGAAGAAGATGGCTGAGTTGCAAAATCAGTCCAAACCCCTAATCAACTCAACCGACGAAATCTCAGAATTGATGAGCTCAACCGACCAAAATCCCGAAAAAACGGAGAAGGCAGAAATACCCTAATCCAGACATTCTGTGATATCGCAGCCAAAGGTCACCCGGGTAGAAATCACGCCGCTCGAGCTCGGCTCGGAACCCGTATCCCAGCTAGAAATACGCCACTCCGCTCCAGCTTGGGATAAACTCCACGCGCGTCACATGTACCCGAGGTTGAGCCGCGTCACGCGCTCACAGCCCAGCGTTAGACTATTACGCGAAACGCTTCGCCGGGCTTTAGTTGAATGGCCACTGCTCAACCTCAGGTTCATTTCCAATTACTCAATCCCAGTATACTTAACCTCAATAATGATTTGACAGGTCCGATGGCATCGTGATTTGAGCGAAAAAACAATCGAATAAATGTGAAGATGGCATGCTTTTTCAGATGAACAATCACAAGCTCATCAGAAATAACGTGATATTAACTAGTCGAATGGGATTAAGCTGAAAATACAAGGTAGAATATTTCACTGAAACGTAGTCAAAACTTTCTTTTTTCTCGCGAATACAACAAACAAAATCAAGAAAAATAATCACTTGAAAAACGTTAACGAACCTTTATTATTAATTATCAACGCTACAGGAGAGGATATTCTTCATTTTTCGATAGGCCTACGAGTTCTCAGAATATTCTACGATTTATTAGGGAAATGTTGAATACAGGTATGCCAAAATAACACGCATGAAAAAATTCAACAGAAAAACCTAGCGCTTTCTATTAAATTTCTATCGGAATTCTATGAGAATTCTCTGGAAGTTCTATTAGAATTCTATTCGTTTCTTGCGCCGATTCTATAGGAGATTATGCAACTTCATAGAGTCTTTTTGTTAAGGTAAAATTTGGTGCAAGAAAGTAAATAGGTTTTTATGTTCCTATAGATTTTCTTAGGCGTAAGATTTCTAAGTTTTTTTCGCTTAGTTTTTCTTTTCTTTTAATCAAATGCAGGAACAAAACTTGGAAAATTCATGCCCAATAGTTTCTGTGGAAGAAATCCTAACAGAATAAATTATCTAGAAAAATCAATGGATTTTTTTCTACAAACAAATATCTATTAAAAATGCAGGGGAAAGTTGCATAATTTTCAATGGAATTGACGCTAAAAAAATAGAATTTTTCGATAAAATTGCAATAAAACTTGAATAGAATTCTCATAGAGCTCCAATAGGNAGTGGAATTCCATTTTTTTTCTAGTAAGAAGACAAGGATTTTCCAAAGTATTCAAATTTTAAATCGATATTCTAAAAATGCATAAATATCATTCTATTCCACCCTCCACTCGAAACGACACGACTCAATCGGAGCTGAGTTCTAAGCGTTCAGCCACAGCTCAAACTCAAGTGCCGGGTTATGCCGTCTGATGAGCATTCGACTGCGAGCCGGTATGGAGCGGCGTGTCGCCGCGTGAACTCGGGTCAAGCGGCAAGCCGAGGCTGAGCTCGCGCTCACCCGAGTTGCGGCTGAATCCCCGGTTGAATTTCTACCCGGGCACACGAGAATCCTTCCTGCCGACACCAAGGGCTATACAGTCAACTATGGCAGGATCTGCTCCGGAGAAGAAAAATTCTTCAACAGACCTAACCCCAAGAGAACTGTTCCCACGTACCGAAGAAATTCATCCATCAACGCACTCCAGAGAAGCGGAAATTCCCAAAGCAAACGAAACTGCACAACCGCCATCAGCGCAGCCATCGGGAATGTCTTTGAATCCATACCCCAAATTCCTCCCGCCTGACCTTCCCACGAGCGAAGAGCACGGTTTCATACAGACCCAAGGAAAAATATCTCAGAAAAAATCAAATGAAGAAACTATGGACAAGATCACAATACCGCAAAGTGACTATCAGCCTGCGAGCAACATCAAAGAAACCCGAGATGGACTAACATTTACCAGGGGAAACATTGCTCATTTCCTCGCAGCAGATGGAGAGATCAAAAAGTAAAACACCAAACTTTTAAGAGACCTCAATCTAATAGACCTGGAGGAAATACGTAAGCTCAATCCAAAACTAGGTCAAGTCATCGTCACGAAGTGTGGAAAATTCCGAACATTTACCCTCATTGCGAAGCAATGGCACTTCGAAAAAGTCAACAACCGGATACTAAAACTCTGCCTGAAAAATCTCAAAAGCGCCATGGAAAAATACAAAATCACTGAAATAAAAATGGCATCTCAGGGCAACGAAATAGACGGCAATATCAGAATACGATACTTCCTGGAGAAAGAATTTCAATTCCATCCAGCTACTGTAACTCTATGCCATGGTGGAATCCGGATGCCTCCAGTAGCCCTAAGACCAGAAATCATTAAGGAATGCCATGCAACTCTCCCCGGAGGACACAAAGGGATTGTGAAAACATTCAACCGAGTAAGAGAAAGGTTCTACTGGCCCGGAATGAAACAGGAAATAGAGAGATTTGTCAAAATCTGCCGACCGTGTCAACTAGAGAAAATTCGAAGGGTGAAATTTCGACAGCCCATGCTCATCATCGAAACACCTAGCGAATGCTTCGAGAGAATCTCTATCGACACCGTAGGCCCTCTCCCAGCTACACGTATGGGTCACTGCCATATCCTGACAATACAGGATAACTTCTCCAAGCATTGCACCGCTGTACCACTTAAGGATATCAAGGCTCACACTATCGCTCATGCACTAGCAACCAAGTATGTAGCCCTGTACGGATGTCCCAAGATAATCCTCTCAGATAAAGGGACCAGCTTCCTCAGCAAACTGTTCAATCAACTGGGAAAGGTCCTGAGATTCCACGATATAACAACATCTGGATACAGACCAGAGTCAAATGGAGCCCTTGAGAGAAGTGATCACGTACTAGCCGAATATCTGAAGACATTTTCCGACGAATTCACCGATTGGGACGAGCTACTCCCTTACGTCATGCTATCGTACAACACTACGGTACATAGCTCAACAAACTTCACACCATTCGAAGTCCTCTATGGAAAAAGAGCAGTTCTCCCCTCCAATGTCACCGATGAAGATGGGCCAATCCATACCTACACCGATTACATGGTAGATCTAATTAACAAATTGGAGAAAATTCACCAACTCGCCTTCGACCACCTAGAAAAGGCCAAACTACATTCCAAGAGCCTTTACGACCGAGACGCTAGACCAATAGACCTCAAAATAGGGCAATTCGTCTACGTCGAGAAGAAACCCAAGATCGGAAAATTGGATCAGGCCTACACCTGACCCTACGAGATTGTCGACATAACCGAAAAAGGAAACGTGTACCTAGAAAGTGAAGACGGACACCACTTCATGAAACACCCAAAGAAGCTGAAACCCTGCGCAGAATGAGTCAATACTGATTCCAGTGCTGCCAAGCAAACCATCTCAACCCTACAAACCATGAAAACGAAACCATTCCAGGGATATGAGTACTGACGGATCAGGACGCACGCTAGTTTACGTCGATGGCTCCTGCTCCTTTAGCGGCTCAATGNCTACAAAACTCTCCAAGGTACACGGGCCACCAACATCACTGCCGAAACAGCGGCCGCCATCGAAGCATGCCAAATATGCATTCGCCATGACATTTCGAGAATACGAATAATTACCGATTCCAAATACCTCATCAGCTGCATAACTGAACACATAAAAAAATGGAAAACAAATGGCTGGCTAAATGCTAAGTCCAAGCCCGTTGTCAATCAAACACTCCTGAAACAGCTCGCCGAACTCACCCAGAAAATCGACGTCCAATTCGAATATACCCCAGGACACCAGGGAATATACGGGAACGAAAAAGCAGATGAACTAGCAAAAATAGGATCAGAAATAATACCCACCGAACCTAACTAGATGAAAGCCGAAACCTCCCAAATAAAAAAATTAAAAAAAAAAAAAACAAATTAAACACAACAAACCCAAACAAAAATTCTCCAACTTACAGAACACAATACCATGAGAGCTATCCTCATCATATGGACCACCGTTTGGGTAATCTAGGCAGAAACAGATTTAACACCCGATCAAATCTATCAACACCGATCTATAGACCACAACCCCGGACTCTACTATGAGAAAATCGACCAAATAAGAACAATCAACAGAAAATGGCGACTGATGCTCACCGTAGACATGCACAACCTCCTAGGACAACCACTGCCCGGGGTGCAAACCATAGAAAAACATCAAACTGAATGCTAGAAACACCAGGGTAAGCAAACCTGCGATAGAGTACTAGGCATACCTATCATGGAAGAGTACAATACGACACTCCAAACAATACAGAAACATCTGGAAAGAATCTGGAAAAGTCCAGAACAGAACCGCAAAAGACGATATAGCAGATCCCCTTTACTAGGATTCGTGGGCACCATATCGAGATCCTTCTTTGGCACCATGGACTACAACGATCAAGAACACCTCACCAAAGAAATTGATCGACTCTATCAAGACCAACAACAAATCACCCATCTAATCGGAAACTCAAATCACATCATTCAAGCTGAAATAAATGCCATAAAAAAAGAACACGAACTGAACTACGAGAAAATTAGAAAGGCCACAGACAGAATAAACCTCATAACCTCCAACACCAACCTACTGTCCGACAAGTTGACTCAAGTGGAATATATCGCAAGCCTCGACGAAACAGCTAGAGAAATACAACATGCCGCCAGAAAGTATCTAGAAACGACCCACAACATCCTCCATGCCATAGAAGACACGAAACACGGGAAACTAAACCCCATCTTAATAAATAACCAGAAATTGGACAAGGCCATAAAGGAAATTAGAAAAGTCATCACTGATAGCATCTTTCCAACATCTCCGTGAAAGACATATTTGACCATCCTATGCCAAATCAGTGACATGCACACCGGCTTCAACAATGGCTCCTTCGTCATGATTCTCGACATCCCACTACTAAGCAGAGACCTAATGGAACTCCACAAAATAATCCCCTGCAAAGTTTCCCAGAGAATCCACGGGAACCAAACACTCGCAGCATATGTAGAGCCGCAAAATGGATACATCGCAACCTCAAAATTCACCAACAGATATAGCAAAATGAACCGGGAATACCTGCAAACCTGCATTCCACTGGAAAACTACCTAGTTTGCCCCAGAAACCTTCCCCTGAAGAAACCCAATGGAAAACAGAGCTGCGAATACCGCCTACTTACAAACACCGACGCGCAAGTCGACTCCACCATCTACCAGAACTGCAACATCAGAGTGACCAACATTCAAGACACAATGGACCAAATTAACCAACACCAACGGTTGGCTCTATGCCACCATATAACCGGAGANATCCCCTTTACTAGGATTCGTGGGCACCATATCGAGATCCTTCTTTGGCACCATGGACTACAACGATCAAGAACACCTCACCAAAGAAATTGATCGACTCTATCAAGACCAACAACAAATCACCCATCTAATCGGAAACTCAAATCACATCATTCAAGCTGAAATAAATGCCATAAAAAAAGAACACGAACTGAACTACGAGAAAATTAGAAAGGCCACAGACAGAATAAACCTCATAACCTCCAACACCAACCTACTGTCCGACAAGTTGACTCAAGTGGAATATATCGCAAGCCTCGACGAAACAGCTAGAGAAATACAACATGCCGCCAGAAAGTATCTAGAAACGACCCACAACATCCTCCATGCCATAGAAGACACGAAACACGGGAAACTAAACCCCATCTTAATAAATAACCAGAAATTGGACAAGGCCATAAAGGAAATTAGAAAAGTCATCACTGATAGCATCTTTCCAACATCTCCGTGAAAGACATATTTGACCATCCTATGCCAAATCAGTGACATGCACACCGGCTTCAACAATGGCTCCTTCGTCATGATTCTCGACATCCCACTACTAAGCAGAGACCTAATGGAACTCCACAAAATAATCCCCTGCAAAGTTTCCCAGAGAATCCACGGGAACCAAACACTCGCAGCATATGTAGAGCCGCAAAATGGATACATCGCAACCTCAAAATTCACCAACAGATATAGCAAAATGAACCGGGAATACCTGCAAACCTGCATTCCACTGGAAAACTACCTAGTTTGCCCCAGAAACCTTCCCCTGAAGAAACCCAATGGAAAACAGAGCTGCGAATACCGCCTACTTACAAACACCGACGCGCAAGTCGACTCCACCATCTACCAGAACTGCAACATCAGAGTGACCAACATTCAAGACACAATGGACCAAATTAACCAACACCAACGGTTGGCTCTATGCCACCATATAACCGGAGACACTAGAAATAACCTGCACCAACCAACAAGCCACCAGCCTAACAATAAATGGCACAGGAATAATCTAACTAAATCCAAACTGCAAGGCAGAAACCGCCACAGCCGTCATCGAGGGTGCAGGACTAATCAAGACCCAACTCTCCATGATACTGGGGTTACCTAAAACAATAAATATCTCGGCAATGGCACCAATACTAAATGAAAAGCCGAAACCCATACACCCATTGAGCCAAATAAAACAACATATCTTACCCACATCAGATGAAAACAGGGAATTCGACGAATCACTCCAACACACCTTAGACGAGGCGGAAGAAATCGGTCTCCACCACCAAGAGGAATACCACCACAGAATCCTCAACGCAACAAATGGCATCATCACCGCCATCATCTCGCTATCCATAGTCGCAGCCAGCATCTGCGTATACCGGCAAGGGCTGTCCATCATGAGCATTCTGTCTTGCCTCTCCCTCTGCCAGAAGTCCAAGAAGAAGCAAAGAAAATTCCAACGAAGAGTCTAAATCGGAACCCCAGAAATCCAAAGGTTAGAAGAAACCTCAGCAACAATAGCTATGGTCGGAATGTCCAGCTACCCAGCACCAACTCGAGCGCCGTAAAAGGAAGGGATCACCAAACCAAAACACGCCATCACAATCCCCGAATAAGACACTATCCGCCGTGGTTATCAACTACATCTAAAAATAAAAAGGTCAGACACGTCAGTAAACTAATTTTATTGGATAAATACAGAGGGGTCCGACATCAACCAAACAATAGGTCCTGGCCAACCGCCAGAATAACCCCTAAAATTCGTGAGGAAAACTCCAAAAACCCTAGGGGCTCCCTCCTCCCCACCGCCGCCAAAAAGCCCTTAACAATAAGGAGCTGCCTCTATAGCCTCCTTCCCTAAAAATAAAAACAAAAATAAATAACAAAAAAAAACAATTAGGCCAACAATAAATACAACACAAAACCAAAACCACCTACCGTGGTCAACCGATAGGAAGGCCCCAAGAAGACGAGAAAATCCAGGATCGCCTCCAGGAGAGGATCCACCAGGATCTTCCCCCCCAAACTTCGGACGCCACCGCCAACAGTGTCTGCAACCGGTCCCCTTCCAGCTGCTTTCTCACCTCTACCCTCCCCTCCTCCCACCAGAAAAAGCTCTGGAGGAGATCCCCCTACAGCTCAACCTCCCCGAAAACAATGGCAAAGGGACGAATCCCTGCCCCCCAGGAAGGTCGGGGACCTCCTCCACCTCCCTCTCACCATCAACCTCCAAAACCTCTTGAATAGAACCTGGGGCCATCTATAAAAATAAAAAAAAAGAATAAAATATATTTAAAATAGTTACAACTAGTACACAAAGGAAAAATCAATGCATATGCACACACACGTCCATGCAAAAAAAAAAAAACAAAAAAAAAATAGATTGAAAAAAAAATTTATATATATATATGTAAATATATATTTGTTTATGCATTTACATATATATATATATATATATAAATGAATGAACAAATAAATAATAACAAAAATAATCCATAAACATAAGTAAATAAATAAACGAATAATATAGCTAACCCCCCCCCCGGCGCATAACCATGAAGAACATGCCGAACTTATCCTCCACTCCTCCTTGTGCGAATGTCGCACAAAGAGGAATGGAGAAGAATACACCTCCTATGCATAAGAGCGTGGAGGGTTTCAATCGGCCGTTCCTTTTTGTGCGACATTCACACAGGCACAAGCCTCTCACTACACCCCCCTCACAACCCACCATAATAACTTTAAAATCAAAAACCGATCAGAAAATCCGAAACAACTCAGATAAATAAAATATATCAAATAAAATAAAATATATAAAAAACAAAAAACAAAAAAAAAAGAGATAATAAGAAAATCAGCAGTAAACCAACAGATAAAATAAACTCCGAATAATTACCCAAGAGAGTAAACCACTGCACCCGTATCAAAAATGAAATAAAAAAGGAAATATTCCAAAAAATACTTACTGTAATCCCTGGCACACACACAAAATTAAAAATACTTCAATAGTCACCAAGCGAACGAGGGAAACTGACAGGTGAATCGGAAATGCAATGCAATCCGAACTCCCAAGAATGCCACCGTCAGCACCCAGCCGTTCACGGCCACCGCCCAGTGCACGGTTATCAAGTAACATAAGTCGATACATTACACATGAAAAATAAAAAAAAATAAAAAAAACTCTAACTTCTCAAAATTGCTTTCAAATGCAATTGGAAACAATTTTGAGCGGGGGCTATAATGTCCAAAATTTTGTACTAGGAATTTAAGACCAGATCAAATTTTATGTAAAACTATAATTATAAGTTATATTATAATTAAGAATCCAATCCACAATTGTAAACCAAATTTAGTGCGTTTCATCACTTGAACTCGATTAAAAATTCCAAAGACATTGTAATCGAGTTCACGATTGAAAACCAATTAATCGAGACCCCAAAACACCGAATGAACTACTTCCCCATAAAAACCAAAAGAATGGGAAAGGTCATACGACATTTTCTACCAATTAAAAATGGACTCGTTGGAGCCCATGCGACAAGTGACGCCAAAATTCATATAAAAATGTCAGAAAAACCAAAATTAAACAGTCTTGAAGCAGCGATGGAGCAGTAACAATTCTGGTGGAAATAGTTCATTTAATCGGTCCGGTTTTTCAATCCTTCCTTCGATTACACGGGATAGTACTGAATTAATAGTAAGTTACGAACAATTGAAATTATCCGGGAATAAAATTTCTTTAACCGAGAGTGGTGACTTTTCTTGCAAATAAGGAATTCGTTTATTGCAACGCGTTGTGGACAGTCTCAACCAAACTTTTAAAATCTTCAACTTCAACTGCCAAAAATTCATTAAAATATCAATGAGTAGAAGAAAGTGTTTCCGTGAAAGTATCTATAATAGCCTTTAGCGCGACTAATTGCTGGTGAGGAAATTACGGATTTACCCAGGAATCTACAAACACATCAAGTAATTTACAAATAACAGACCGAATTGTGAGTAACAAAACTTGTAACCCTAAATTTGAATCCTTCAGATCATTCCAGGGATAGGAATTTTAGCTACATAGATTTCTGTAAAATAACACTGTTTTTGTAACCCGAATAGTTATACAAAATATATTTAAATTCAAACTTGACTCCAGTACAACTCCAAATTTCTTGATTAGAAATTCGTCTCAACTCAAGCCCTATCCCTAAATCAAACCCTTTTCCTTTAAATTTTAGAAAAAGGTAAGAGTATAAAACTTCGCGTTGTCCAATAGTTATAAAATCTAATAATTTTAGCTTTGATTTTAATGTGACAATTAAAACATGTCCGTTCGACGCAAAAATCTTTCTCTGGACATAACAAACTATTTGTGATTACTCTTAAAGAATTACACAGACCTGTTTACGGCATTCATTTATTTTTCATGCTCGAAATTATTTTGAAAATTTCATGCAAAAATCAAACAGATTCAAGTTATCCACGTGAAGTAAATCCATACATGAACTCGCCTACATGTTACTCACGTATTTATTTGAGAATATAAATTTCATGAAAAAATTTTCATGAAAAATATAGCGCATATTACCTTGCTCATCGTTTTTTTTTCATTTCCACAGTGAATGAGTCCAAAACAATGAAAATAATTGGAGTACAAGGAGGAGAGAGAAAGAACAACATTGTCCTTCTTTCCCTTTCTATCGTGCTTGAGGTTGGATGCATTGCTACCAATTTAGTGGCTCCAATGTGACTCGTGGGATAGAAAATAATGAGAATCAAGAAAATGTGCACATCAATCCATCGCTATGCACGTATCTTTTTTAATATTGATTGAAAGAAAAAAATAGTTTCATCAATGAAAAGCTTGTGGCCGATTTATGTGATATAACTAAGAACATTTTTGTCGTAGCTTGTCGCGTTTTCATTTTATTCAATGAATACGAATTTGGAGTAGTGGAGGGGGAAGTTGCTTCGTGTATACATACTTGGCAACGCGCCATCAGTTTTCACACAGTTGGAAGCCAAACTGTTCTTGGCCGATACGTTGCCGCGTATTTCGATTCCCAGACAACAAATTGTGAAAAACAGTACGAAAATGTTTATTCCCATCATACTTTCCGTGGAATGGGATTTTATGGCTACTTCGTTAAATGCCGTTTACAGACAATGTGAACAAAAATTGACAGTGTGACCGAGGTGAAACCGAGGACTGTAGTGACACAAGTCAGAAGAGTTTTGTTGTCAATTAAGCCATAAGACAGCGCTTGGCGGACTCTGAGTATCCATGAATTCATGCCTACAGCCATCATGGCAAAAAATATTGTTCGTCGCTCGACCAAAACGGTAACTTGGCCAAAATAATTGAGAATAGTACGATTCAGTCTCTCTATCATACCGTTCGATTGAGGGTTCAAAGGCGTAGTTCTCGTCCGCCTGATTCCCAGTAGCTTCATGACTTCTCTGAAGATGTTAGATTCGAAATTTCTACCTTGATCTGAGTGGATCTCTAGAGCAATACCGTATCGAGAAAACACGTGTGTCACGAGTGCTTCAGCAATTGTAGGTATTTGATAGTTGGGAAGAGGAATCGCTTCTGGCCACCGCATGAAATAGTCCGTGATCACTAATATGTAGCGATTCCCTGCAGAAGACTTGGGAAGAGGTCCAAGAATATCAACTACAATCCTTTCGAATGGACTACCAACGTTATAAATTTGTAGTTGGGCTTTTTTTTTCCGTCTGGGACCATTTTTAGCAGCACAAACAGAGCATTTTTTGCGCCAAATTTCCACATCATTCTTGCATGTTGCCCAGTAGCATTTCTCGCAAATTTTAGCCAGAGTCTTGTTAACCCCAAAGTGTCCACTTGTTGGAGTATCGTGAGCTTTATAGAGGATCCTAGAAATCTGCTTCTTTGGAGCGACTAATTGGTATTTGATGGATGTTTGATTTGTCGATTCCCAACGTCGGAATAATGTGCCATCCAACAGCTGGAGTGTGTCCCAATACAACTGATATAATTTCGTCTCGATTCCCAGATGGGAAACTTCATGCCATTCCGGTCGATGATTCTCCTGTTTGCTCTTGACGAGTACTCGTAGAACAGGATCTTCCAGTTGGAGGTTTGCCCAGTCAAGACCGTCATCGAGTGTACAAACTGTCCGATGGACTAGCATTTGGTGACCTTCATTCTTGTTATTGATCTTCTCACATTTTTTGCAATCGCAAGGACGTCTTGATAACGCGTTAGCATTTCCATGCTGTGTTTCCGGACGATGAGAGATCTGGAAGTCAAAAATGACTAAAGATTCTAACCACCTTGCCATTTGATCTTCTGGATTCTTGAAAGTAAGTAACCACTTCAACGCGGCGTGGTCAGTCCTGATCAAAAACTTTCCACCCAAAAGATAATGTCTGAAGTGTTCTACTGATTCTATAACAGCCAACAATTCTCTTCGAGTGACACAGTAATTCCTTTGAGCTGGTTTGAGACACTTACTGAAATATACCACCACCTTTTCCTCAACTCCATGCACCTTAGATTGGGTAGCACCGAGAGAAAACTGAGATCCGTCGGTATCAATGATGAAAGGGAGGTTTGGAACAGCTACTGCGAGAATTGGTGGATATGTCATTTGGCCACCTTAGCTCTGGATCACATTTGATACCATCTCCCGAAATGATATGTCCAAGGAACCGAACTTCGGGCTGAAAGAAAATGCATTTCTTCGGACCTTCAAATTTGCATTCAGTAATCTGTCCTCACGAGTTTATTATTGTGAGAGAGGTCTTCGAAGTTCTTTCTACAGATAAGAATGTCATCTAGATACACGACGCAAATTTTTCCAATAAGTCCTCTCAATACCTCATTCATGACACGGATAAACGTAGCAGGAGCATTGCATAACCCAAAAGGCATCAGTGTGAATTGCCATAACTCATTCCCAATTGCAAATGCAGTAATTTCACGAGCTTCAGGTTCCATTTCGATTTGCCAATATCCACTCTTGAGATCAATTGTGGAGAACAGCTTCGATCCAGGAGTCATATAAAAAATGTCCTCAGGTCTAGGAAGTGGAATAGCGTCTTTCTTCGTTATATTATTGATGGGACTATAATCCACGCAAAAACGAATCGAGTTGTCCTTTTTTCGATTTAAAGTGGCTGGAGATGCCCAAGGACTAGTACTAGGTTCAATTATTTTGTGTTTCACCATTGGCTCGATGATATCGTAGATTTTGTCCCTGTACTGTAAAGGAATTCTCCGTGGAGGTTGTTTGATCGGTCAGGAATTTTGAAGATCGATATTGTGTTTTGTGTTCCGATAGCGTCCCAAATCCCCTTCTCCTTTGGAAAATGATTGCTGATAATTCAATAAAAAGTTCGTGAATGTTGTTTTCTGTGAATAATTGAGGAATTTCGAAGATGATTCAAAAAGTTTCGTTAGATGTTCTGATAAAGACTGATCCGGTGTCCCTGTAGACTGAATTCTTGTCTCACGTACTGACACGATTTTTGTTTGAGACCTTGAGTTGAATTTTTCCTCTAAAATGCCTCGTAAATCTGAGTGGAGTCCAGATTTATACAAAAAGTCTAGTCCGAGGATACAATCTTCTTGAAAATCAGCGATTACAAGGTCCAAGTTTACAGAAATTCCTCCAATTTGTATCGTAGTATTCTGTATTGAGGGATGAATCAAATTCGTCCTGGCAACAGTTGAAATTGTCATTGATTGATTGACTTTCTTGCAGGAATTCGATTTTTTGTCGAAAAACTTAGGGTTTAAAATTGAGATATCAGAAGCAGAATCAATTAGCATCAGATATTCTCAGCGTCAGTTTCAAGTTCATCATTTGTCCACTGATAATTGTTTGGTAACATCGTGTTTTCGGAAGAAGTGAATGAGTCAATCCATCCTCGGGTTTTTTTATCCTCCTTTTACTTCCGGTTTTTTTCCTCTTTTCTCTTTTTTTTTTACTTTTGACACCAATTGTAATAATCTTGAAGTCTTTAAATTGAATTGGAGACGTAATTCAAAATAAATGGGGCGGTTTATTATGAATGACAGAAGTTAAACAGAAGAACAGTCCAATCAGTCTGACATTCATACAGGAGGGACAACAAACTACAATCATACTAATGCCTATGAAGTATTCCATGCCAAGTGAACAAATCGCTGACCCTCACCTCTTCAAAAACTGACGGCAATTTTTCTGGTGATGAAGGAGTATAAAAAAATATTTTCTGAATTTTTCCAGAATTTTCGGATGACTACCTATGGTCTATATGATTTTTTTCGTTTTTTTTTGTTTTTTATGCATAACTTCCGTTCTTTTCAATCGATTTCCAGGAATAAACAAAGAAAATTTTCGTTTTTTGGTCGACTTCCAGACTATATTTTTTTCCATATTTTTATTGTCACTTTCTGCTGCCTCACACGTGAAAACTTCGAAAAAATAACAAAAAAATTGAGTTTTGCCCACTTATGACGGTCTTGATTTAAAAAAAAAAACTACAAAGATTCCTACTCTCAAAAAAAATTTTTTGAGCCGTGCCAAATCATGGGCAGAGCCTTGGATCCAATTTATTTTGTGATTTTTCTGTAAAATTTTTCTCATTTTCCATCGCCGTTGACATTGAATGTTCAAAGAAGTTTNTGACATTGAATGTTCAAAAAAGTTCTTGAAACATCAAATGTTCCTAATTTTTGTTCAAAATGGAACTAAATTGAAATCAGAGATTCATCGATTTTGTTGTGGATCATTTTCATCTCTTCTTCTGCGTTTTTTTGTCTGTTTTTTTGTCCCCAGGTGCTGGTGGATGACTCTTCTCCCCTCTCTCACGTCGGTTCAGCTCTTCTTTCGTTTTGAGGATATTCAGCGTGGTAGATTTATGCGAATTCGAGAACCTCTTGACTGAAACGTCACCATTCCCCGCGGGTATGAAACAATGAATCTTCTGTGTTGATGGGAGAGGTTTCACTTGGTCAAATCGATCTGCAAGAACATCCAGTGCTGCTCTATAATCATCTTCAGAGCTGTATCTGACATGAATATTTTGAAGATGTACGGGATCATTCGCCCATGAGTACAATTCTTCGGCTGTTGTTATTTGATGGTCTGGTGGTAGTGGTAAGCTCGCTCTAGCAGCCTGTCGCTTCACTGTCCCCCCTACCCCGTCACACGGGCCCTTACCGTGTGCCGATGCGAAATAATGTCACTCTGCAGGTACTCGGAAATCATTCTGATGATTATACACATTGATCAAATTCTTGAAATTCTTGAACTGTTGAGGTGCTCCATCAGAAAAATGAAGTACTTTTTCAGGAGACTTACAAATGGATACAATAAAGTCATTTATAATCTTTGAGAACACGAAAACTGCTACTGCATCATGCACTAAACAATCAGACATTATAACGAGACTCTGGTGTAGAATGGAATCATTCTGTCGATAGTAAATGACAACAGGATAGATTGTTACTGAATTATTATTCCAGTGAAATCCGGGAGCAGCGTTTTGAATGACGAAGGCATAATTCTCTGCAAAGTCACATATTACGAGGAATTCATCACTTTCAAGCGATTGCTTCGATGATTTCATGAAGGAACCCTGTTCTTTGGCAATGAAATCATCAGGCACTAGATTCTGCATCTTCTCACAGAAATCTTGAGCGAATTCAATGGAATCTTGAATTACTCTTGTAAGAGTCGTTCGTGGCTTTTGATATCCATTGCTTTTAAGTGACAGTATCAATATCATGGTCTTGCAGGGCTCCGACAATATAATTACATAGCATCCCAGCATGTGATGGACATTGTTGACAACTACCAAGATAACATTCCTCCGTCCGATCCTTACAAACCATCCATTCCAAATAATCGGAATAATCTTTCAGAGGATATTCCATATTTTTCGTTATACTCTTCAAATTACTTCTTGCGAAAACGAATGAAAGAATCAAATCACATGCAAAAGATTTTCTGTTTGAATCTCAGCTGATTACGTGGTAAGATCTTGGGAATGCCATTGACATAGAACGGATGAAGAGAGAAACGGATAAAAATATAACAATTGAATAACATTACCTAAAATCATTAATTTCACGTTCTCGTGAGTGGCACAAACGCACACAGTATGTGTTCCTGTCCCCCCTGCCAATACACAATGCTTTGGTCTTAGTGAAGCGAATATAGAGAATCCAATTTCAACATCAGGGTGTTCAGTTCGGAAGAATTTGAAAGCTTCGTTGAGATTAGAGAGGACCAATCGTTTCTGAACGTGAATTCGCTTCCCGTCTTCATTCGGAACAGATACGAAATCTTTCATCCCCGGCATTTCTGCACTGACTCTCTCATCATTGTAAAATTCAACAACTTTTTTTGTCATTGTGTCAGGCAAGGGGCGTCCTGTAATCCGTATATTGTTTTTTTCAGATCGGATCAGTATGAATGAAGTATAAAGTTACGACCCTTATAGAAAAATGGAGTTCATACCTTTCTTCTTGGCAGGTATTGATAAAATTCCTTCTTCATTGAACAATTATTTTGCCTTCCTCACTAAATACGAGGATGTTTCCATAATTTCACGGACTCTCTCAATACTCCAGTTTGGTAGTAATATAGTGAGAATCTGAATTTTCTCACCATTGCTCAATTGTTCATCATGAAATTTGGTCTTTAAACGAAGAATAACATCCATCAGATCACGGGCATCTTGCGGAGTAACGGGATTTTCTATGGTACCACCAAGCTTTCGTTTCAAAGTCTGACACACTTTGAACGATTTCTTATAAATCCAAGCATCTGAGTACCGATTCACCTTTTTTCGTGGAATCGGTGACTCGTCTAACAATCCTAATGTTTCATTGATTGTTGGAAGCATTGTACCAATACTGAGTTCAGATACTGATCTCTTAATAGTTTCAAAGGACTCGGTGTTAGTTGAGGCAAATGATCCTCCAGAAATCGATGATAAACCTAATGATATTTCAATGAGTATTTTCCACGAACGGATTACGGCCGATCAGAAGGCAGTATCTGGCGTCACGTGAGGAGCTGGAGGGAACAATATATCGGATATTGCATACGAGCTTTTGGATATTGCACACTCTTCTTTTGTTCTGGAAATTGTAACTCCAAATTCTGCATCCTGACTGCGTGGAATCCATTCTTGGGAGATACTTCGTCAAATGACCCTCGTGCTTCGAACTTATCAGGTATTTCCCTACGAACAAATGATGGTGTTAAGTTTTGCAGGAAAACCTCTCGCCCAAGCGCTCGGGATTTTTTAACCTGCAAAAATTGCCACTTTCGTTTGTTTACAATGAAGTTATCGGGAAATATCCGATAATTTTGAAGCACTCGTGGTATTACTACTGAAAAAACTTAAGTAGAGTGAGCGATTCGTTTATTTGGAAGATATGGTATCAGTATTTCTGAAAATAATCTTACCTCTAATCACGTCATCATTTGTATGGGAATCGGTAATAGTACTGTGCTCCGAATTTATGGCATTATCACCATCAATCGAGACTAGATCAGTTTCAGAGTTTGCAGAAGTACCAGCAAAGTCAGTGTCAGCTCCGGCGGTTGTGTCAGTATCGCCCAATTGGCATTGGGATTGAGATTGTGTAGTCTCACTGCTCTCAATAATCACTGTACTATTCATACTTTCATTTCCAATTACTGTTGCACTATCCCGATTTCGTCTGCAATATGAACACACATAATCACGAATCGTAAGATGCCATCTCTTCATCTGAGCGTCGTTGGGTCGTCGTAAGCCTTTCAGTTTGGGGTGATTCTTTAGCCTCAAACGATTGCAACAACGGTTGTATACTTTTGGCGCCATCATTGAGGTCAATTGTTCGTTCACAAACGAATATTCAAATCACCTAAGACTACCTCCACGTGAGAAAAACGATAGGACACTGTGGTGACTGTGTCTCCACTATATCTCTGTCATTCACACACGCACACACATACGCACACTCAATTTTCCTCTTTAGACATTGGGCCAATTCCCACATTAAAAATCCATTTCCGTATCATAAACCTCATGACCCGTTTATTGCCATAATCCTCCATGCGTCCTAATCCCTCATCATCACCTGGCGTCCATAATCCCTCGTCCGCCTGACCGGCGCCCGTGACGTCACGACGGAAATTTCCCCGCCGGGACCCCCGAGCTAATCACAGCTCACCGGCGGGAACTTACAGCGCCGAACCAATCGGAAGCCAGGATTTTACTCATCCCTTCTCCAAATTTTCCACCAATCACATCCTTGCAATCTCCTTAAATACCGCACACTTTCCCCACTCATCATCAGTCAATCATTCACTCGACACTCACTCATCACTCAACCACTGGACAACACATCGACAGAGAGGACAAGTCTTCTTACGACTAACTCTCCACTCCTGTAAATATTAACGTTCAAAACTCAAATATATTTCGCTCAACGTTGCATCTCTGAGTTTTCATTAATAACATGCTCACCTCCACAACACCTTCAAAAATTTCACTATTTTTTGTTGTTACTTCTTGGTAAAGATTTATTTCAATTCACTCGGACAATTAAATCATGTATTCATGTAAAAACATAATCATGAAAATCAGATGCGTTTGGTGATTCTAAGTGATGTATGAAATACTAAAATACCTCCACAATATGAAGAAACGATCTTGTGAATGACCGGTGAATTGTCATAACCTTAAAACGAACCGGTATCGTTCGAATGCGAATGAGATGAGGCACTGAGTGCCCTCTGGTGCACGTCTCGCTGCGTTCAGTGCAGCGGCGCGAAGAATTGAAACGTCAGCGAAGTGTTTCAAGTTACGATGAATTCTAAAATGATTGATACGAAGGTGCTCATAAGGATAATAATTGAAAAAAGGGATGAAAATGATCCATAACAAAATCGATAAATCTTTGATTTTAATTTAGTTCCATTTTAAACAAAAATTAGGAACATTTGATGTTTCAAGAACTTTTTTGAACATTCAATGTCAACGGCGATAGAAAATGAGAACAATTTTACAGAAAAAACACAAAATAAATTGGATCCAAGGCTCTGCCCATGATTTAGTACGGCTCAAAACAATTTTTTTGAGGGTAGGAATCTTTGTATTTTTTTTCAAAAAAATCGAGACTGTCATAAGTGGGCAAAACTCAATTTTTTTGTTATTTTTTCGAAGTTTTCACGTGTGAGGCATCAGAAAGCGAGAATACAAGTATGGAAAAAATATATTCTGAAAGTCGACCAAAAAACGAAAATTTTCTTTTTTTATTCATGGAAATTGATTGAAATGAACGGAAGTTATGCATGAAAAACAAAAAAAAAATCATATGGACCATAGGCAGTCATCCGGAAATTCTGAAAAAATTCAGGAAATATTTTTTTATACTCTGTCATCACCAGAAAAATCGCCGTCAGTTTTTGAAGAGGTGATGGTCAACAATTTGTTCACTTGGCATGGAATACCTCCTATACATTCGGTTCCATTCCATTCTCATTCACACGGGGGAAATGGTAATTTATTTCATTCTCTAACACTGTAACAGTATATATGAAGACAAACTTGATAATTGCATGAAATTTTTTTTACTCAAAGATTATTGGAAATTGTACACTATTTATCGTTTTTAAGTTCCAATTTTCAAAAATATTTTATTCTATTTCTAGAAAACATCAAAAGCAATAAATGTTTACTGAAAGAATTGACATAACTGGCAGTTGGTGATGAGTGGGGGTGGTCCGTCCAGCTGATCACCCTCCGATGTAGTCCAATGCTGAAGACATCTGCGATAGCGTGCGATCTCAGGATCCATTTGCAGATGTTTTGGCAGCTTGTCCCAGACTTGACCAAGATTCTTCTGAGCGAATTCGAGAAGAAAAAGTTTAGGTAGAAATGAAATCTCTTTTGCAGACATATCTTTGAGATTCCGAGTTGCACAGAATGATTTCAAATATTTCTCCAGACATCCTTGATTGTATCTTACCTACCAAGCTTTTAACTTCTCAACATTCTCCTGGGCGCAGTGAAATTTTGGGTTCTTATATAGAATACTGTGGTCCCAACACTTGGTCCCTCCTAACGAATCCAGTTTAGGACAACCCAGATTTTCCAGATTCACAATAGGAATGCGATCTCCAATGAGTAGACCTAACCATTTCTTCTTCTCCAATCCCTTGATGAAAATCTGATGCACTCCTTGCAGTAATTCACCGAAGATGCTATCCACAGAAAAGTACTTGAGCACCTCCTTACTTTCCCATTGTAATCTATGATAAATACATGTCAACCAAGTATTCATTTTTTTATATTCGGCTGGCAGATCCTCCCATTTGCAGGGTGATTCAAACACCATTATGCCATCAAGTTTTTCATTATTCCTTGTACACTCAAGACTTGAAATACCGGGTTCCTTCAAACAAACTGATTGATAGGTCTCTTAAACCCTTGGATATCAATAATGACCTTCATTTTTATAACAATGTGATGCTCTTATACCACCACAGTGTGGGACTAATGAATGAATCATTGGCAATCATGCTTCCTTATATATAACCGGCTCTAGTGACTGTTGAGGGTGTTTATCCCCTCTTCAACCCCCAAGAATTTTTTCCGTTGGAAATCTCACGAAATACGATCAAACAAAGAACACCATTGGAATTTTATTTTCTGAATTGCTCTCTTCGATAATCGAACGGATGAGGATTGAAATTGAATTCTGGTGGGAAAAGAATGTTCCCATACTGGACACTCACTCTCATAGACAAAACAATATCTATACTGAATTCGTGATATGCTTCGTGATTAGCTTCACAGAGTGAACCGACAGCGATGTCGTGATGCGATGTGACAGTGATGATTCACGCACCGGATATCTTCTGCGAGTAATCAGGGAACTCGATACATGTGGTACTGCTTCAACGGAAAAATTGCATACGAACGGTTGAATCTTTTACAGAACAATTTTGATAATTGAAAGATTATCACTGCGTTTTTGATACTTTTGAAGTGATTTTTTTCATAATTTTCTAGGTATAAAAGTCTGATTGTTTGTGATTTTATTTTCGATAGAGAAATAGTAAGAAGAAATAGTGTAATCAACCTAGAATGTTCCAAGACTACATGAATGATCTAATATCAAATCACTATCAAATTTTGAGAAGAGTAGTATAGGAAACGAATGAGTATGCATCACCTAGAGTGGTGCAGAATGGGAAGCGGAGAGGTGAGAGAAATGCACTCAGATTAGTGGTTGAGGGGAAGTCGTCAAGTTTTTCAGGAAAAATCACTCGTGCTTCACACTCGTGATTTTTTAACCTGAAAAACTTGACTCCTTCGTTTGTTTGCAACGAACCTATCGCAAAATACCCGATAATTTTGAAGCTCTTGTCGTATTACAAGTGAATAATTTATGATGTTTAATTTTGTGAAAATTTATTACGGTATATTCTTTTGGAGGCTTCTTATTGTTCAGTGGATCGCATTCAACTGGGGAGAGGAAAAATTATTTCGCGACATTATGATTCAGTGTAAGTTCGATTTGAAATAATAGTTTTTCAAAATTGATTGGAAATTTTTGAAGTTTTTCCATAATTTTTTTCATTTTTGTGACAGTTGAGGGAGAGAATGGATTAACCATCACGATCGTTGATGATGCCAGCAACAGCGATGATGTCAAGAATTTCATGGATTTTCACTCTCCTGATTCAGTGACATTTGTGAAGAGGAATGGAGAAGAAGTTAATTATGAAGAAATCTCAATTCTTCAGGGTGAGTGGTGAGTAAAACAGTTTTTTCTTGAAATAGTAATGATTCATTTTTTTATATTATTTGCAACGAACATGTGGGGATGTTCGTTAGGAACACCATTACGATCTGATGAACAACCAACTCCCGCGGCATAATCCGGTGAACCGTCGGTAAAAATTCGAGTGGGAGAGAAAGCGAGTAGGGATCATACTGCTGAAAGGATCAAATTACCGACAGGGTTTTGATCGACGGAAATTCGGTGGGCCATTCAAATCTGAAGGCCGGTCTACACTAAAAATGTTCAGTTATCCACATCGTTTACGTTTCCCACTGTGGGGAGATTAAAAACAATTAAATTTATATTTTTTGATTGAAAAACTCTCATTTACTAGTGAAATTAATGAGTAACGAGAAAAATTGTGCTCATTATGTGGGATTACTCCAATTTGAACGAAGGTGAGTATTACTCCAAATCAATTAATCCACAAATTATTCATTAATGGTTGATTGATTAATGTTCATCAAATGTAATTTTCGATATTTTAGTTAGCATAGAGTGATCTTTGGACTGTTTGTGGGGTTAATGAGTCTGTGGAAGTAATTAAGGAGCTTCGCCCGAGGTTGCTCTTTCATACATATCACTCGTATCACCTGCTGCACCAGAACACGAGAAACGAGTATCTGAAACCTGAGAAGAAGTTGGCTGATATTTGAAGACTGAAGTCTAAGTAGAATCATCGAGAGACCCCACAGCAACCTCAGGACGAACATCTTGACCTAGGAGCCCTAAAATATGCAAGCCAGTGTTCCAGATGACTGGATCTTCAACATCCTCAATTCCAAGCTCAGAGGCTTCTCCCCAATCCACAACCTAGACAAACTGAGGAGCAATTTATGAAGATAATAGTTGCTTCTTCAGCTAGTACCCGCTGAGAATGTGATAATTTTATTCAAAAATTTCAAGGAAGATTTTTTTGTTGTACATTTTATGAGTTACTTCACGTATGGAAAAATTCTTTCGCTTTCTGTAAGAAATTCTATTGGAACTCTATAAGAATTCTATACCAATTCTATTGAATTCCTGTAAAAAAATTCTATTCGTTTCTTTCATCCATTCTATTCTATTCTATTCTATTCTATGCTATTCTATTTTATTTTTTTTCTATCGATATTTTTAGGCGTGAATTCTCCAAGTTTTTTGAACCTATATTTCGTTTCGTTTTACTTAACAAAATTTCAATGAAAAAAACTTGGAAAATTCACGCCTGAAAAATTCAATAGGCAAAATTTCAAGATAAAAATTCAAACAGAAATACAAATCTATTTACTTTTCCCATAGAATATCCAATAGAATTGGCGTAAAAAACGAATCGAATTTCTTAAAGAAAACCCTAGGTTTTCCTATTGAATTTTTTCATATGTGCTGAGGAAATGTCTTGATATTTTCTCCTGAAAAGTCAAAATTATTAAAATTGTTAAAAAATGGGATTTTTTTAACAGTTTACAAAATAGTATATTACGATACAAGTGAAAAAAAGTAGTTGTTGACGACTGTGATTACAGACCTCGCCTTCGGCTCGGCCTGTAACACTCACACTCGTCAACAACTACTCTTTTTCATGTGTATCGTACGATATTTTACGATACTGGTGAGAAAAAGGCAGTTTCTTGCGCGCGAAGCGATCAAGAAAGTTCCCTTTTTTTACTTGTATCATAAAAGATATTTCATAATTTTCTTGTAAACTTCATCATTCATGAAATAAACCCATAATTACAATAGATAGCAAATTGAAATTACTACTGTTTAAAAATTCAAATTCGCTAGAAAATTCTACTATATTTCTATCGAACTTTCTATTAGTTTTCGACCGATTCTAATGAAATATTCCGCAGTTTATCTGTGTGCTTTTTTCAATAGAAATGTTCGATAGGAGATACTATCCAAAACAAATCAATAGAATCGAATTTTTTTTTACAGCTTATTCTATTTAAATATTTTCTATAGAAACTGCACGATTCAAATTCTCCAAGTGTTTTCGTGTGATTTTTCCAGTAGAAACCGAAGTAAAGCTTTGGAAATTCGAAAGCTTAGACAATTCTTGCCCATAAATTCCTATAGAAAATTCCAGAATAGAAAGAGTTGTACAGAATTACGATTTTCCCGATTTTCTCTATAAAAAAATAATTTTAACAGAATTTGTCAAAGACTAGTAGAAGTTCTGATTGAGAATTTTCTATGGAATTTCTTAATTGTTTTCTCTACGAAATTTTTTCATGTGCGGAATACTTCATTATTCCAATCCTTCAACTTAATAAAATGAAATGACACTTGTGGGTTGAGGATAATTTTCCGACAAGCCAGAAGAGATACAACATCGACCAAGAAGAGGCAAAAAAAAACTCAGATTTCCGCTCAGCAATCATATACAAACATCCTACACTAGATACATGGTATTTTCAGTATTGTGGGAACCCTAGCGATCTTATTAAACCGTAAACTATCTCAATATAAATAAAACTAGTAAAATCTGAAAATATATTTATTGGGAATGAAAAACACGGAGTGCAGAGAACGAAATTCTTCAAAATATTCCATCTTAGTTAATTGTTGGGACTAATCTCTCTGCTCCTCAACGTGACTTGCACTAGGAGTCTCATAAGGTATTTCTTCTGGAGTAAGGAGAAACTGGAGGTCCTCAAAATACTCTCACATAGGTGTGAAAATTCCCTCACTCTGTCGCTTTAATTTCAGCAAGGTGAAGAAGAACTCTCCGAGTTCCAGAAAAGTAGACCATGCTTCGTACCCTAGAATTTCGCCGACAGAAAGAGCAATGACAATTGAACACGTACGGAAAAGTTTCATGAAAAAGCCTAGCGAATTCGATAGAAAATTCTATTTGTTGAGGCAACAGCCTCATACCGCATCTGACCAAGGGGTGGCAGCACCTCCTTGACTAGCTCTGCCTGACCGGCCGCGCTCCAATACAGGTGCCCCAACTACGCACCTGTAGCGCTGACCTACTTCTCTCTGAATTATGATTATTGTTACTCTCTCTCTGTTCGGACGTTCTATCGAGTAGCGTGGTCCTCTAAAATTCCTCTACGTTTTACCTCTAATTATCGTGTGCATCTCTACCCCGTGTAATCCTCTACCGTGATAAATACATCGAGTGTTTGCTCGCGGTTATTTTTATGTGAATATTTTTTACGCAAGTAACTGTGTTGACTCGAAATAAATTAGTTTCATTGTGACAAAACTGACGTGTCTCGTATCACATTCTTTTCGCCAAAACGCTCCTTAACCCGCATCCTAGTACTCCATCGGTTCGTTTTTTTGTGACTTTCTCGCCGAAACACTATTCGATTACTATTGGACTTACTATGAGTTCTTGGTCGATTCTATTGACAAATTCCGCACCTTATCTCCATTTTTATAGAAATATTCAGGGGGAAATATTCTATAGGAAAAAAATCTATAGAATTCAATTATCTATACAATTTATTTTACTGAAATATTTTCTATAGAAGCTTGTCAGTATAGAGTGGCAAAAACGTGGAAAATTTATGTCAAGGAATTCACATGGGAAATGACTCAAGAGTTGTGTAGGAAAACGAAATCTTACTTATTTTTTCTATAGAATAGTTTCTATTGGACATTTGCTATAAAAAAAATGGAGTAAAGCTACAGAAATCTGTAGAAATCAAAAACAAGAAGAATCAGAAATCTGTTTCCTATAGAATTCGCTAGGTTTGTATAGGAAATTTTTTCGTGCGTGAAATTCTCAGAAAAAAAACAATTTGCTTGGAATGAAGGAAAAAGACAACTTCGGAATAACAACGATGAATGTATGAATGCTCGAGGAAACGATCGGAAATTAATTACAAACCTGGAATTGGGGGATTCAGTTGACGACCTGTCGAGCTTCATATTGGCCAGACTTCCTCAATGTACTCAAAGAATCCGTTCCACCAAACTTCTCTGTGCAATCTCACCAAAGATATCAAATCTCTCGTCTGAGATTGATTCATATTTTTAATTTGTTGAATAATTGAGTGAGTTCTAACAATAAATACAATAAGGGTTACAACAAAGAGTTATCGACATGAATGCAGCGCCTGATGAGATGTGTTTTCAATTGTTTCTCTCTGTTTCTTCAGAACTATTAATAAATTCATAGACTTTACGTTCTATTTTTTTCAAATGTTTCACGTGGGCTAGTCATTCAGGGGCTCAAAAATGATTAATTCGTTGATTTTCAAACGTATAAAAAAAATAATAGAAAAACCCAGCGTTTCCTGTGAGAAATTCCATTGATTTTCTAGTGGAAAATTCTATTTGTTTTTCACGAAAAATATATTAAAAAATTGTCCGTAGAATATGTCTGTAGATGTTGTTTTTTCTAGATAAATAATTCTGTTGAGATTTTTTTCTATAACAATTTTTGAACATGAATTTGTTAATCTCTTTCCTGAATTTTACGATGAGAAACAAATTCTAAACACAGATGAGAAAACTACGAAGTTTAGGCCCAAAAATTCCTATAGAAAAATAAATATCAATCTAATCTGATTTTTATCCTTTTCAGCTGGCAATGAGGAGCTGACAATGAAGAGGTTCAGAGCATCAATCACAGCATCCCCGAGGCTTTCCATGCTGATGATTGGAAATGGTTCCATCACTAAATTATCCACCCTATACCAGTGGTATCGTGGCTGGGTAAAGTGAAGCTCGAGGGCACAGACATCATTCTACCAAACGGGGAAGTTTTTGCTGCAGGCACTCGAGTGAGGGCTGACATGAGGTCTGAGCAGTCAGCACTCCGTGAAGATGTCTTCATGCGATCCAAATGGGGGAATCGAAGAAAAGTTAAGCCAAGACCTCCAAAACCATGGTCTCACTAATGCTGCACCGTCTTCATTCATATTTCACATTCTTCATAGTAAACATTATTCTTCATATATATATATATATATATATATATATATATAT
>NW_021681489.1:105165-111141 GCF_001412515.2 Diachasma alloeum
ATGTTTAAAGGCCAGTTTGATGACAGTAACGGATTTCTTAAGCATACGATAAATGGAGCTATGGTCACTTTGATGACAGTCATCGAAATGACCACTAGTGGGCGTTCGTCGTGTGGTATAGTGTTCGTCCTGCAACTTTGACCTCGACCTCGCGAACCCTCCAGTATGCCGATAACCTCAGTCCGAATATCTGACGCGAATATTCCCGAAAGTGGAGTTCTCATGTTTTGTAAAAAAACTTGCGGTCAGAAGAGACCGCGGCGGATCTAAGTGCATGAGGAGGTAGAGCAAGGTATGAGCGTCATTTACCATCTGAACATAGCGACCGTGCGTAACCCGACCAGGCAGTATATTACAGAATTGCGCCAGTTGGAAATTGTGAATACACACCCACAATTAACAACTTTTTGGGAGCCTTGAACAGCCACCTCCACGTGGTGCTCCCGGGTCATGCCAAGAGCTGTTCGGTTTTGAGGTTATAATTCATAAATTTGAAATATACATATATATATATATATATATATATATATATATATATATATATGTATATAATCTGTATTATAAGTAAGTATCTGTGTAAGCTAAGAAGGGGACGAGATCGTGCGCATGCGCAAATCTCGTCCCAGGCCGGTTGTGGCGTGTAGGTTGTACATTCCTGTACGAGACGTGTTGGACGCTGGACGCGAGACGAGTGACGTGCTTCACTGAATAAATCTTGGTCGAGTTAATACTGTGTGTACATTTATTGTGCCCCAATCCCGAACAATCCATCAGTTTTGTACCTTCAAAATTTCAATTTTGATGACAGTCTTCATATGGTTTTTATGGATCTCATATGGAGATTTAATTTAATCTGGAGATTAAATAAATCTGACCATTTAAATAGCTAACTCGGCTTGGTGCAACCGGCCCATAATATATAATATTATAATATATTCAATACATTATAATATTGTAATAGAGAAAAAAATTTGTTTTCTAAATAAAAATTACAAAATTGAAACTAAAAAAGTTAGAACTAAAAAAAATTAATTTCATTCATTTCTAATTTTCAATTAGAAAATAATCATTCATGTTATAAATAAGTGATTATATATAATATTATGATACATAAATATTATTTTCTTCTAATTAAAATTATTTTAGGTTTTTTAAAAAATTTGATGATTCTTCGTTAGTTTCAATTTCTGTAATATCTTCTTTATCTATATCTTCTTTAATTTAATTTTTGAAGGAGGGGCACTTATTGCTTAATAAAATTTCCATTGTCAGCACTGGAATTTTTCTCTGGCTGCCACTTTGCCCCTTGTGACCGTTCAATATTTAATTAATATTATTTCCTAAAAGGGGGATTTAGGGCAATTAAATAATGAGGACAAATGAGGGATAAAATTAACTAAATATCTATATTTCTAGTAATTTACAGATTAGATCGTCGTAAGACGTTTGAAATGCCTTTTACTTGGATCTAGGGTTATGGGTAAGGCCAGGCAACTTTTGTACACGTAAAAAGGGGAGTGACTCTAATGCAGAAAAAGGGGAGAAGCTAGTCGTGTCGAGGGAATGCAACTAAATATAAGAAGAATAACTAAATGGGGAAGAAACAAAAGAATGTAGGCTCACCGTTGGGGGGTATGAAGGGTAATATTGTGGGGTCAAGAGGGAAAATGAGGGGGGTAACTCGTACTCACGATGGGACTTCACTCTGGCGAACACGTGGAATTCCACCGGCGCCTTGCACTCCTTCAAAATACCAGGACGGTTTCCTGGGGAGCCTCCTTTCTACCTCGGGGTTTCCTGGGCACCAATACTAGAGTTGGGATGAGCTCGATGTATCAAAAATCCTCTTTTTATCCGCCAAATAACTTGCGGGCGAATTCTACTGTATTCACTATTAACTTTCGGGGCACGTGACGACTCACGGGGCAGCTAATGCACGAGTGACGGTCTCTTCTTTTCCTTCGCGATTCGTGGGGGTTCGTCAGGTGTCGATGTCCTTCGGGTTTTAATTCGGGAGCAATCGGGGCCAATCAGCACGGGTGAGTGGTGACGATGACCACAATCCAGGGATGTCTCGCAAGGGATTATTGCTGGTGTTGAATATTCGGGGGTCTAGTATGGGCAATTTCCAGGAGGCGATAGCTTCTCCAATTGATCGGGTGGGGCCGGAACTGATGTCTTCCTTCGGCTGATGTCTTCGTGATGTCCATGGGCGGGTGTAGAGGGGCGATGAGGGGAAAAATCTGGGGAAGGGGTATCCAACGGTGGCGGGATTTACCTTTTAGGGGGCAGTGTGTAGTGAGAAAAAATATGTAGAAAAATAATAAAAAATAAATGAATATGCCTCGTCACACCCTCTTTCCAATGCTAGCACTAGAATTTTTCTTGAAAATTTTCTTTAAAATTTTTCTTGTAAGTTTCGGAGGAATCCAAGAGACTTCTGGAGAATTCCAAAGAATTATGCAGGTTTCTCGAATTTTTGGAGGAATTCAATAAATTTCGAGAAAATTCTTCGAGCTTCTTGAAATTTTTAAGGAATTCAACTAAATTTTGAATTTCTGACGGAATTTCTCACGTTTCTAGAATTTTTATTTTTTTTTATTTATTTGGATATTGCTTCTAAGGAGGACCAAGCTGCTCCTATAGCAAGGGGGTTACAGAGAATTAGTGGGGGACGTAGTACATTTCGATCTTTTTTTTTTTTTTTGTTTTTTAACAAATAGTACAAAATAAAGTAGTAAACATAGGCATGTCCGTTGTGTAAATTAAGATGTCAGTATAATATAGACGATAATACAAGCTTAATGGGGAATTTGAGCTTAATATGAAGACTAAAATAACATCGAGTAAACAAAGGAGATCTATCGTAATAATTAGAATATTTGCTCTCGTGGAGTGAAACAATTTCTGGGGAAATAAAAAATCGATTTCAAAGTTTTTTGATCGTCAGTGCAAAGGATCTTGGCAACAACAGTCTCATCGGTATCCAAAGAGGAGCGTTTATTAAGAGGGTGGGCAATGTAGTAACTCCTGAAAGCAGAATAAAGTGAACAGTGTAAAAAGATATGTACAACAGTTTCATATTGGTAGACTCCGAGAGAAAGGCAATGGGAACAGAGTTGGGATGGAAAGATCTTGGATCTGCCGTCTTTTAGGCTGAAGGAACAAAAGTGGATATTGGCGAGACGGAGTTGGGCAATTAACTTTTTGAGGGGTTAGAGGGAGACGAAGACGAAGGTAGGAACGAAGGGGGTCGGTGAGGGATGTTTGAATGTGAAGTTGGGAGGACTGGGAACTCAGGTAACTCTGGTAGTCTAAGGTACGTAAGTACAGCTCGAAGCTGGTGAAGATCTCTGGAGTACGACAAGTCCATTCAGCAGGGTCGGTATTCTCAGTCAAGTCCTCGGGTCCGTTGAGCATCAGGAAGTGCTTCATGTGGGAGAACCAATTGTAGGCAGAAGGAGCATCGATGGTCTTAGCCAGTTCGAGTGACCTCATCATGCAGATCTTTGGTAGACGGCTATCGCCCAATTTTAGGATTCCGATGTACCATTTCCAGATTTGATACATGGCCCTGTAGGCCAGATGAATCGGCGACGTCTCCATTCTGACTGCCCAGTTGGAGGTATTTCTGGGGAGTGATAGCAGGCGTTTCAGGAAGTCAAGTTGCACCGTCTCGATATCGTAGATATGCCCAATGCCCCAAGCTGGGAGGGCATACATAAGTGTAGAGGCCACTAGGCTATCGAAGAGTTTCGAGAAGGATGACCAGTTGTCGTATTTCGAGCGATAGACGATGGAAAGAATGCTTGAGATGGCCGCCTTGGCCTTGCCAATCGAAGCTTCCAACGATTCTTTACTCCTGGCTGTGCTGGAGATACGAACGCCCAGGTAATTGTAGGAGCGGACAATACTCAGGGGAGTACCATTGAACATTGTGAAAACCGGGTTGATCTTTTTTGGAGGGCCAGCCTCTTTCAGAATCAGAATCTGAGTTTTAGACGTGTTCACGGTAAGGCCCTTATATTCACAGTATTCATGAAGTGTTGAAAGGATAGCCTTGAGCCGGACGTGGGAATCGGCCAGAAAAACAGCACCGTCTGCGAAGAGTTGGAGCAAGATGTCGGATTGGCCGTCTATGTTGAGACCCCTGTGACCACGACTTCGGAAAAACGACTCGAAATCGGAGATGTAGAAAAGAAATAATAAGGGGCTGAGAGTCTCACCCTGAAGAACTCCCTCGGTGACTTCAAATTTGTTGGAGAAAAGACCGTGACTCCTGACCTGGAGATTTGCCTGGGAGTAAATTGAGATGAGTACTCGGACGATCTTGGAGCTGATGCCCAGGTCCAGCAGTTTCCGCCACAGCAGGTTATGAGGGATACTGTCGAAGGCACGTCTAAAGTCAATGAACACAGCATAGACTTCCCTCTTCCCGAGTCTCAGTTGGAGATGAACAGCGGAGAGAAAGGTGAAGATTGCGTCCGTACAACTTCGGCCACGCCTAAATCCGTGTTGAACCTCAGGAAGAATGCCTCTAGTCTCAATCCAAGGCTCCAGCCCTTTCCTCACTAACTCAGTGAAGAGTTTCGTGGTGGTGTTGATAAGAGCAATGCCTCGGTAGTTGGCAGGGTCGAGTCTGTCACCTTTTTTGAATAGCATGGACATGATGATGTTTGACCAGCTTTCGGGAATCTGGCCAAGATCCAGGGCACTATTGAAAAGAGTCAACATCTGGGAGACCCAGAAAGGAGTGAGAGCTTTGGGCGCCTCATTCGTGATTCCATCGGATCCAGGGGCCTTGTTTGTCTTCAAGTTTTTAATACCTTTGTTAATTTCGAGTAGGGTAAACGGGTGGTCAAGTTCTGCAACGGATATCTCATGTATAATGAATGGCTCATCGGGTCGAGGTGGGTAGAGATCCCTGTAAAACTCATTCCAGACGTTGACCGGGAGACCAGCATTCCTCAAGCCTAGTCTCGGTCTACATCTCAAGACTGCTGCCCAGAATAATGAGGGAAAAGAGAGATTTGCAAGACCACCTGTTAACTGACGTTCATGGGTCGTTTTCTTGGCTGAAGTGACTGCGTTGAATCTTCTCTTGGCAAAAATGAGGGCAGCCTTATCTTCGGGGGCAAATTTGGAAGAAAAGCAGGCTCTTGAGGCTGCTTTGAGTTGAAGTTTGAGCGAGGAGCACTCCCCATCGAACCATGGTTTATGGATTGTGGTTGCCAGGCCAGAAAGACCAGCCCTGGAACGGGATTTAGCAGAGAAGATCAGGCCAGATTGCTCAGCTGCTGTCCAAATAGCACCAACGATTTGGGAATAAAGAATTTCAGGGTTGACGAGGCAATGAGGAGATGGAGCGTAAACCTGGGTCTCCAACACAGCCTGAAATTTCTGAAGCTTCTCAGCTTTCCAGACAATCTTAGGAGTGGAGCATG
Source organism: Diachasma alloeum (assembly GCF_001412515.2). Lineage (NCBI taxonomy): Eukaryota > Metazoa > Arthropoda > Insecta > Hymenoptera > Braconidae > Diachasma > Diachasma alloeum. The sequence goes on from NW_021681489.1 coordinate 110,610, forward strand.
TCAATGAAGAGAAGACAACTGGGGGAGGGGGAAGGGAATGTGAGGACCTGCACCAGAGGCTGAGGATGAGGGGAAGTGATCGGAGGAGGTGATGTCTAGTATAACTCTCAAGTCCCTGATGAGATCCAGCCTAGTAGCTGAACACCATATAGTGTCATTCACTGATTCGCCAAATTTCCAATAAGTAAAATTAGCTGGAGAGTCACTGGGAGTCCTACCATTAACGATTGTGAGACCAGAGGCAGCCATAAAGTTCAGGGTGGGGGAGCACCTCTCGTTTAGAACCACGTCAGTAGATATATAGGGGCGGTTCTGGCCCAACCATTTTGGGAAGGGTCTGGGGATGCGCCGCGAGTGGGTGGTGGGATGGGATTAATTAATTCGCGCTTTGATTCGAGGTTTTAATTCGCGGGTTGAATTCGCGGGTTGAATTCGCGGTTTTAATTTCGCGGTTTTAATTCGCGGATTTTACATTTCGTCGATTCTGGGCACAAGAAGTATGGGAGAAGCCCCCGCGAGTGGGTGGTGGGAT
>NW_021681489.1:113063-200392 GCF_001412515.2 Diachasma alloeum
ATTAGTTGAAAGGGTCATCGATTGGGAAATTGTCGGCGGGGTATGCTTAATCCCTCTGGAAAAAAATATGCACTCTACTCTGTTATCTGATGAGCAGATTTAAAAGCTATATGACTCAGAGGGAATATTCAGCAAGAGCAATNTCTGGAAAAAAATATGCACTCTACTCTGTTATCTGATGAGCAGATTTAAAAGCTATATGACTCCGAGGGAATATTCAGCAAGAGCAAAAAATGTGTGTAAAACTGTATGACCACTCTTATAAATCACGGGAATTCATCTGAAAAATCTGAAGAGCAGACTAGGATATGATGTTGAAGACACCTTATCTTCTATCTCAGAAAAACTATTCGATCTTCCATGAATATTTCTTCTCTTTTATGATTTATGACACCCTATTTTCCAGCTAGACAAGGGTTAAGAGGGTAAGAATAGGTCCCAGAAAAAAGAAAGTATTTCAAGCTTAATTTTCTATAGAGATAAGTAGTCCTAAAAACACCTTTTCACAAAAAATGATCCCGTCATCCGCGAAAATCTCTGTAGATTTTTTTCTACATGATTTATGACACCCTATTTTCTTGTATTCCAACTAGATAAGGGTTAAGAGGGTATGAGTAGCTCCAAGAAAAAAAAGTGAAAGTATTTCAGGCTTGAATTTCTCTCAATATAAGTGATTCTGAAAAAAGAAACCTTTTCACCAAAAATTATCTCGTCATTCGCGTAAATTTTTCCCTGAGATGATTTATCATCCTCATGTCCAAACATTTCAGCTAGATAAGGGGTTAAGAGAGCGAGAATGGGGAAAAGTGAAAGTTTTTCAGAAAAAAATTATCTCAACTACCACGAAAATTTTAGTCTCTGTCGTTTTTTTTACCCCCACCCCCTCTGACCATTGTCTAGACTATAAAACCGAGGTTTTTCCATGGTTTTTCATCAGTTCTTACGTAAGACTTACGAGTAACATCTCAGTTCTGTCACGATGAATTCTCTTGTGTGCAAGCAGTGGCTGAAGTGTTTGGAGGAAGAGTATGAGCTCGTGAAGATAGAGCGAAGACCAGCGGAAATCCAACGAAGTCTCCATGACATCCGGAGTAAGACGCGAGAAGTCAAACAGTTTTTGGATGGGGGTGTCTCTCAGGGTCAAAAATTGCGGTTGACATATATGTTATCGCGATTGAAAACATTCGAAGTTTCATTTAAAGCCTTGGAGACCGTTGGGAGGGGGTTGAGAGAGAATTTAACTGATAGAGTGCGATGGGAGGATATTCAAAGTGCATTTGAAGGACGCATGAGGACTGGTGTCATTATTAATTTGAAAAAACAAGATTTAATCAAATTTTTGAATGATGCTCGCCGGATGCTTTGTGTGCGACTTAAAAATGCTTTAAAAAGGGAACGTGGTTTGAAAGTGAATGTAGTGTTATCGTGTAAATATGAAGTTCGAAAGAATGGAGAATTTTTGGAAGAAGAAAAATTTTTCAGCACAAAAAATGAGATTGTCGTGGAATCAACCCAGCTCAACCAGTGGTTTGACGAGTTTATAAAAAATAAACTTTTAGCCAAGGTGGATGAACTCCAAGGAAAGGATTCAGGATGGTCTCTCCGGGAAGTAATAAATATGGACGTAAATATTAATAAATATAATCCATTACGTGGAGGTTCGAGTTTTGTCGAGGTACCCCGATGGATTCAACTGAAAAAGGCTGTCATCAATGTTCGAAATGAAGACGACTTTTTCTGCTTCTTATGGTCCATCATGGCAGCTCGGTGCAATGTCAAACATAAAGAACGATCGAATTCTTATCCACCATTCGGTACAGAAATTAAAAATTTCGGTATGTTCAATTATCCTATGGCTATAAAGGATATACCAAAATTTGAAAAACTGAATGACATGTCGATAAATGTATATATAATCGAATGTGATGAAGATACAAGAAAAGAATGGATCGTGCCATTATATTTGAGCTCGCGACCCCCGACGACACTCCAAGGAGCTGAGAAAACAATTCATTTATTGATGATTGAAAAAAAAGATGATCAACAGCCAACTGAAAAAGTTTTCCATTATACATGGATCTCCAACCTCTCCAGACTACTCAGCAGCCAGTTATCGAAGACTCAACATCGCACATTTATATGTGATAGATGCTTATGCCATTTCAAAAGGGGGGAATCTTATGAAAAACACAGGATGGATTGCATATCCCTGAACAAGTGTCGCATGATATTTCCCACAAATAATGATAAATATTTGAAGTTTAAAAATTTTAAGCATCAGCTTCGAGTTCCTTTCGTTGTATATGCCGATACAGAGTGTTTGTTGGAAAAAGTACCTCATGAAAATAATGACAATACTAAAATCTATCAAAAACATGTACCATATAGCGTAGCGTATTATGTAAAGTGCAACTATGATGACTCAAAGTCTCAACTATGTGTTTATCGGGGGCGGGATTGTGTTGAGTGGTTTATTGAACAATTGCGTGATTTAGCTGTAAAAGTGGATGCCGAACTGCAACGCAATGAGCCCATGTATTTGACGGCGGATATGTGGAAGGATTTTAATTCAGCGAAAAATTGTTACATTTGTGGAGACATTTTCACAGAGAAAGCAGTGAAGCACCGAGATCACTGTCATTTCACGGGAAAATATCGAGGCGCTGCTCATCCAGGTTGTAATTTAAACTACAAGGAGTCATGTACAATTCCCGTAGTTTTCCACAACTTATCTGGTTACGATTCCCACTTTTTTATTAAGGCTTTAGCCAAACAATTTGAAGGTGTCGTGAAATTACTCCCCATCAACAAGGAAAAATATATTTCTTTCACGAAATCAGTGCAAACGACAAAAGTTCACCTGAGATTCATTGACTCACTTCGATTCATGGCAAGCAGTATAGATAAACTATCATCATATTTATCTGATGATAAAAAAATCATTACTGCTAATTATTACACCAACTTGAACCAGTTTAAACTTGTCACGCGTAAAGGAGTATTCCCATATGAGTATATGGATTCATGGGAAAAACTTGATGAAGGAAATTTACCCGGGAGAGAACATTTTTATTCACAATTAAATGATGCTGACATATCTGATGAGGACTACAATCATGCTTGTAACATCTGGAGGAATTTTGACATCAAAACTCTGGGTGAATATTCCGATTTATATCTGAAGACTGATGTCTTATTATTGACAGATATTTTCGAAAATTTCCGAGAAAGTTGTTTTCAAGCATATAATTTAGATCCTCTTCACTATTATACTGCCCCCGGACTAGCTTTTGATGCCATGTTGAAGATGACGAAAGTAGAACTGGAGTTATTTCAAGACCCAGAGATGCTGCTTTTCATTGAAAAGGGTATCAGAGGGGGGTTATCTCAATGCTCAAATAGATATGGCAAAGCAAATAATGAGTACATGGGGGATGACTATAATCCTGAGGAGCCCAAGTCATACCTCATGTATTTTGATGTAAATAATTTATATGGAGCTGCCATGAGTCATTATTTACCACAAACAGGTTTCACTTGGGTGCAAGATTGGAATTCACTCGATATTGAAAATATTCCCAATGATTCAAGTGTTGGATACATTCTCGAGGTAGATCTCGAATATCCAGAAGAGTTACATATGGGTCATCGAGATTTACCGCTTTGCCCTGAACACATTGTGCCCCCCAACGGAGAGTCAAAGTTGCCAAAACTTCTCACCACTCTGAATTCAAAGAACAATTATGTCATCCACCATGAAAACCTCAAGCAATACTTGAGTCTTGGTTTGAGGTTGACAAAAATTCATAGAGTGTTGAAATTTAATCAGAGTGCCTGGTTAAAAAAATATATCGATCTCAACACAGAATACAGGAAAAATTCTCAGAATGAGTTTGAGAAAAATTTCTACAAACTTATGAACAATGCAGTGTTTGGAAAAACAATGGAGAATGTTCGGAAGCAAATGGACGTCAGGCTGGTGACCAAATGGGAGGGTCGTTGGGGGGCTCAGGCCTGGATATCAAAACCGAATTTTCATAGCAGTGTAATCTTTGATAAAGATTTAGTCATCATTCAAATGAACCGCACACGAGTTAAATTTAATAAACCGATTTACGTAGGTTTTAGTATTTTAGATATTTCCAAAACATATATTTATGACTTTCATTATAATTATATAAAAAATACTTTTAAGGAAAACGCTAAATTATTGTATACAGACACTGACAGTCTCATCTACCATTTTTATACTAATAATATTTATGATTCTATAAGGAATGATATACATAAATTTGATACGTCAGATTATCCTGAAAATAATGTATATAGCATCCCTCTTGTAAATAAGAAAAAATTAGGGCTTATGAAAGACGAAAATAATGGTAGGATTATGACGGAATTTGTAGGTTTAAGATCGAAAATGTATTCGTTGAAAGTGTTTGGGGAAGAGCGAGAAAAATCTCGAGCGAAAGGGGTAAAAAGATCAGCCCTCAGGACCATCACTTTTGACGATTACAAGTTATGTTTAGAAAATCATCGTAATGTATCAAGACCTCAAAATTCCATCAGATCTATGCAGCACAATGTATATACCATTAATCAGACAAAATTAGCATTAAGTTGGCATGATGATAAACGTGTCCTCATGCCAGGTACTCCTGATACTTTACCCTATGGGTTCAAGGGATAATGTAAATATTAGGTGAAGGAGGAGAAAATAAAACATAATTTTAACAATAAAAATAGCATCTTTATTCAAAACAAATCATACATCAGATTCCCTCCATCTTATGATATTTATGGTAGAAAGTGGCGTTGTCCATGGAATGAAGGCTAATAATCCAAGGCATACCACCCCTAATCCTATTGACATTAAAGCAAATAGCATTCCGTGAAACTTGTGGTCTTGCGCATGACCATCACATTCATGTAAAATTTCTTCAAGTTGTACATAGTAATTGGGGAGATAATGGAAACATTTTCTTTTATATATTAGCGTTGTCACATTAAGATTCCATCCAAAAATTTCTTCGTCCGGTTTTTTTACATGTTCTTGAAATCCTGGCATTGTTATTGATGATGTAGACGCTTGACATCTTTTTTTCAATTGAAGTATTCCCGCTCCGGAGACATTTATGGCGTTAATCCACTGACCCTCGCACCAAATATTTACTTTCTCGCTTTGGGGTACGGAATAAAGCCAGCCTTTTTGGGTTTTTTTCCAATGAGAATTATAAATTGAGCTGACCTTGATGGGGCAATTACCAAAAAGTGATGTTAATAAGTTATCTTTTTCGAAAATCATCGCCTCGCAAATTGGATGGGTGTTGATGTCATAAAATGGATACTTAGGTTCACAAAGAAAGCGATAATCATTGGTAACCGCACAGTGTGCGAGATCCTCAGCCTGTGCCAAAGTATAAAAGTCTTGGCCGAGTAGCAGGTAATTAACCCGTGGTTGAATGTACGCCGACCCACGTTTATGACCGAATAATTGAAGCGCTGGGAGGGGGTACATTTTGAATAATTGGTAGACTGAAGAGGTAACTAATGGGATCTTAAGAATGATAATTAATTTCCCTTCATGAAAGCCTATTTTTGTTTTCGAAATTTTCAGTAATTCATCAGGGGGGAGGGTCACAGAGGCATCTCGATTAATTGTTGAAAAATAATTTATTGCGCTTTGAAGTTCTTCAAGAGTGAATAATTCGGGGTGCACGACACCTGTTTCGGCTAAATGCACTATATCGATAATTGTTTTCAGGGTAGAAATATAATTGTCCAACTCCTCCTCTAAAGTTTCAGTCCAATCGCGTATTTTATTTAACATTCGTTGATATCCAGCACTGTTAAAAGTTTCATTTTTCATTAGATCCTCAATTAATCGAGCCTCGGTCTCAACATCCCGAAGGCTTATTGTACTCTGATTCTCCAATGCTTTAATTGTATCAAAAAAATGATGCAGTCCTGATTCGATTATGTGCAGCTTTTTACTAGTCTTATTCAATGTTTTTTCATTATCAAGAGTTTTTTCGATAATTTCCAGAGTCACATTTTTGTTTTGCTCTTCAGTACTAGATTCATTCGTGAAGAACAGGAATTGATTAATATATTTTTCTACGTTTCGATTTTGTTTCAAAATATTTTCACTTTGAAGAACTTTTGCACATTGTTCAGCTTCCCCATAATATTTGCACTTTTGACTCATATTTTCCAGTATTTTGGAATGAATTAGTGGCCGGTGATCGATGAATTTTCTCAAGTCAATATAAGTGACAATTTGCCACTCGCCTGTGGTGAAGCGCACATCCCCTACGGATTCGTAGTATAGTCCACTTCGACTGGAAATCTCAGTATTGAGAAAATTTTCACCCCGGCAGGAGGATGTCACGAGGACTAGTAGCACGATGATTTTCACAATCATGTTGTTGAGTTGAAAACACCAACTAAACTAATGAGGATGAGAATAGGTTGACTATTTAAATAGTTTTTCCCCCTCTCCATCTTTTTTATTCAGCAGCATCAATCCAGCTATTGTGAGTGTTATCAAAACCTAACCATTTAACAAAAAGCCTATTTCCAGATTTTTTCAATAATTTTTCTACAAGATACACATCAGAATGTTTTGTTTTCAGTAATTCTTCTTCATAAAAACTTCCACTGATCAATTCATTTTTATAATCTTTCAATTTGTATGTCACTGGATTTGTATTATTAACTTCTCGGACAGTAAAAATTTCTGTTGTCCAATTGGGGGTATAGCCTTTCTCAAAAACATGTTTCATCTTGCTTATACGAACTTTATCACCCACATGAAACTTTGGTCGCTTTCTATTCACTCGAAAGTCGGCGTAAAGGATACGTAATTTTTTTGCATTTTTTATCGTTACATCGACAGGTCTCATACGAATCGTTCGATGTTTTTTATGATTATACTCATGCATGAGATCTGGTAACATATCAATCCACTTATAATTTCCTCGCAAACTAAACTGTAGCCACATTTTACTTTTTAATGTTCGATTGAATCTTTCACATATAGACGCCTTTAAATTACTAAAGGTAGAGTATAAATTAATATTATATTTCTTCATCAATGCTTGAAACTCAGAATTGTAGAATTCTTTTCCACCATCAACGTGTAAATGTTTGGGTACACGCCCTCGTTGGAAAATGGAACTCATAGCTCTCGTGACATCTTGCGCGTTTTTCCTCTTTATCGGCTCCGCCCATGCAAACTTTGAAAAATTGTCTATTACAGTGAGCAAAAATCTATTTCCATTATTGCTTTTTGCGTAAGCCGTCATGTCGACTAAATCGGCCTGCCACGTCTCATCCAAATCACGAATATTCACTCGCCGTCGAGGATAATTTCTCCGTGCAGGGCGATGCAATTCTGTGACAATATCCAATTTACTTTGTGGCATTTTTGGGTTCACTAGGTATTTTTTCCACTAATCTCATCAATCTGCCAATTCGCTTATTAATATCTGCGAATTTCCGTTTCGTTTCAATTTGCAATTCACTGATTTTTATATTCAGAGTCTCCAGTGTTACGGCATCGTGTAGGTCCACTGCTGTAGCAACATTACTCAATCTTTTATCACGCAGGTCATAATTACCCTCTGCAGTGAGTTGATATCCAACTCCGGGTGGACCTCGACTGTAGGAACCACTATCGGATATTAAGTGACGACCGAACACATCAACACTCATTTCGCAAATGATAACGATTGATAATGTGCATAGTCTAATATATAATTCCAGCCTCTCGAAGTTCTTCGATAATTGAAATAATTTCATTATCGTGACTTGGATTTCCTGCTCCTTGTGAAGCTACGAGTAATCGCAGGCGGTCAACAAGTTCATTCGGATCGTCCCAATAGATATAATCCACCGTGTTGGGTCTCCGAGCTCTCATAAAAGCAGGTAGAAGCCCTGTGCCGGCGTACTTTGACCCGACAAACCGTGAAATATATCTGTCATATTTCTCACCCTTTGCCTCTCGGATACCTCCACGATATTTATAATTTTTCTGATGCCCATTAGTGGCAAGAATAATATTTTTATATGCACTAATATCACTCTCACTAATCAAAGTGTCATTAGGGTTTTTCATGAAGAGGAGTTCGAGTAATCCTTCAGTACAGGCGTATTTCATGGTTTTCACTTTAATAAACTCAGCCTCAAAATATATTGGGGAGTCTCCAATCATGAAATTACGCGTTAGTTTTCGAACACCATAAGCCTTATCCCATTTGGATGTACCGATTCCCGCTAAATATTTTCCTACAAGAGTGTCAGGATCGAAAATATTTGCGTCATCATCGGTCTCTTCCGCGTCAAACAGTGATTTTTGCATGCCTGAAACCATAGTATCATCTCGACGATTTTTGAGAGATGGAACTATAGTATCATCATGAGATGTTTCTAAAGGTGAAATTATTGTCTCATTCAATGTTTGATTCAATAAAGAATCATCGAATTTATTGACATCTGAAGAGCTCTCCCCATCCCACGCATTTTGTTTGAGTTCCTTCGGGGTACTCTTATACGCAAAACTTTGTCGAAGTTTGAAATCAGAAGGCTTCACCTCATTTTTTAAATTAAACCACTCATTTTTTTCACCATCATCTTTAGATGATTTAATGGTCAATTCCTCAAGTGGTCTCACAACAGGTTTGAATATTTGATTCATTGCCTCGTCGACACTCTCTCTATTCAATTTCAATAGGTTATGTTTCCGTTGAATTGCTTTCCTTGCGGAAGAAATCTGACGTAAAATTTCTTGCTGCTGAGACATTTCATCCTTGCGTGGAGGCATGTTGACTCACTGGGATCTACTCCACAACTGTTTATATTTTACTCTCACCAACATTATTTATCTGAACAAAACAATCGAAATTTCTCCTATATCGACCCTCATTAACGTCACTATCTTTATCGATAACTAAAAACGAATAATTATTTTTCCAACATGCTGAACATAATTGTTTGAATTTGTCAAATGACATATCTGTATTTACATGATCGTTATAAACATGTCTCAAATTCATTTCATCCTGTTTAAATAAGACCAAAAAATTAACATTATCACGCACTAAATGCTTTGGTATGCGAGCATATGATTGACATAAATAAAAACTGTCAACTTTTTTATGTCTCCCCATACAAAAATATGCCTTAATGTTATTTTGTTTCTCGCAAGCAACATCATCGAAAATAAACAGTGAATTCTCATTCGCCTTATCCACCGCCACCACCTCTTCATTATCTGAGAATGGAAAATAATTCAAGTCATTCAGAGGTTCCAGTAAATTTTGTAAAAATTGATATTTCGGTTGATTGAGAGACTTTGAATATACATAAATATTCGAAAATCTCAAGCCATTGGGATGAATTATGAGACTCAGTAAAGCATTAGTTTTCCCACAATTTGATGGGCCACAGAAAACAGCGCGAATAGTATTTGGTAACAGTGAACCATGACGTTTTGGTTGATTAATATCTTTCACAGTCACTGAATCAAAGTTAATGACTGGTAAACTGCTGGGATGTGTACTGAACTCCATCTTTATGTCAACTGAAGAGAAAACCTATAAATTGAGGGTTTTATAGCAAAATCGCTCAGTTCCATTACAGACATGATTGTGCACAGTACTCGCAAGAAGGGTAAAGGTTTAATGAATAAAATAATTAACAAACTCCCCGTCGAATTGCATCTGCCAGGTTATCAGTATTGTGGGCCAGGTACCAAGTTAGGGAAAAGATTAGCTCGTGGAGATCCTGGGATCAATCCTCTCGACTCAGCCTGTAAGGTTCATGACATTGCATATTCGAAAAATCGTGAAAACATTGCAGTGCGACACGAGGCTGATCAGGTGCTTGCAGAAAAAGCTTGGCGACGTGTTTCAGCCCCAGACGCTACTCTAGGAGAAAAAGCGGCAGCTTTATTTGTAACAAACGTGATGAAGGCCAAAACGAAATTAGGTATGGGTGTAAGAAAATCAGGTTCGAGAGTGAGCAAATCAAGTTTAGGCGTGAGAAAATCAAGTTCGAAAGTGAAGAAATCAAGTTTAAGTGTGAGGAAATCAAGTTTGGGGGTGAAGAAATCAGGCACGGGTGTAAAGAAATCAGGTTTAGGGGTGAAGAGGAGGAGGGGAAAGTCCAAGAAAAAGGTTACATTTGGGGCGATCCTTCGAGCTGCTAAAAAGTCGATTAAATTAAATAATGGCTCAGCTGATGCTATCAAAACGGCTCTTAGTGGTGCTAAAGTAGCCGTAAAGCAGAATGGAGGGAGAGGTCGGGTTAGTATTCCCCGAGTGATACCTGTCCCTTCGAGAGTTGGGGGAATTTTGCCTTTTCTCGTACCGCTATTTGCAGGTCTAAGCGCCACGGGGGCTTTAGCTGGTGGGGCAGCCGGAATTGCTAAAGCTGTAAATAGTGCCAAAGATGTCAAACAACAACTCGCAGAGAATAAGAGGCATAATGAAACAATGGAGGCTATCGCGCTCGGTCGAGGCTTACATCTCAAACCCTATAAGAAAGGCATGGGCTTATACCTGAAGCCAAAAAACTATTAATGAAGCTACCACGCAGGGCACTAACAGACGGAGATCTCAAAAAATATGCACAACTCATGAAAATTCTGCATTTTCGCGGTGTTTTCATGCGTAATGGATTACCGAAAAATGGACCATTGAAAAATGAATCAGCCATTATTAATTTGGATGATAAAGAAGGTCCTGGGACTCATTGGGTTGCATATAGAAAAATAGGGAATGATGTTACCTATTTCGATAGTTTTGGGAACCTACAACCTCCAACAGAACTTTTCAATTACCTTGGAGTTGGTAGCATAAAATATAATCACGAGCGTTTTCAGGACTGGAATACATATAATTGTGGACATTTATGTTTAGCCTTTCTCATTGGACGCTTATATAAGGAGGAGTATTGATGATTTTTCTATCAGTTGATATCGAGAAATCATGAGCGATTCATTAACGTTGACAGTCTCAGGGACATCGTCAGTATTGGAAGTACAATATTTTCCACCAATTGAACTTTCTCCTGAGAAAAATTATGTTCTTGGTCTAGTGGAATTTCTAACTTTCAATTCTATACCAAATGTTGATACCAGCAATAACAAATTACATATAGGGAATACAGTTATTACTATCCCCACGGGGAGTTATGAAATAGATGATATTGCGAAATTTATGATAAAAAGTGTGGAAAAAAGTGATATTACTATAAATGTCAAAAGCAATAATAATACTTTACGAAGTGAAATAATTTGTAATAAGAATTTGGACTTGCGACCTACTGATTCGATAGGTCGACTTCTCGGCTTCACTCCTAGAATTTTGGAAGCTAATAAAACTCATGAATCTGATCAACCTGTAACCATTCTTAAAGTGAATGCCATACGAGTCGAATGTAATATCACTACAGGTGCATACAACAATAGTGATAAAGTTCATACAATACATGAATTTTTTCCAGTTGTGCCCCCAGGTTATAAAATTATAGAAGTGCCATCACAAGTGATTTATTTACCAGTTTCTGTAAGAACAATAACTGAACTACAGCTACGAATTGTTGATCAAAACGGTGGTTTGGTGAATTTCAGGGGTGAGACAATCACTATCAGGCTACATATCAAGCCTGTTACATAATCATGGGCATTGTATACAATCGAAAGATTGGCTATTCCTATAAAAATAACCAGTCATGTCCCTCTTCAATCAGTTCGCGTGTTGGCTTCAAGGTGTTAACACCTCAGAACGTCAAATTTCTCCAGAGTCTCGGCCTCGTCGTGAAAAAAAGTGGAAAAGGGGTTTTTGCCAAATAAAAATATTTTTCTCTTGTTGGATACCATGGAAGAAAGTCTGAATATAAAAATTCCACCAGTGTTTGAGGAGTCCATCGCCCATTATGAGATCCATGCACATCAGCCATATGCTTCCACAGGGCTTGATAATAGTGATGAGATTCGTATCACTGTGCAAAATCAAGATCTCTGCATTTTACCAAGCAAAAGTCATTTACATATCACTGGTAAATTGCTGAAAGCTGATAACACTAAAGCGACTTTGACGACTCTCGTAAATAATGCCATATGTCATCTATTTCAAGAGATCCGCTATGAAATTAACGCTATTGAAATTGATAAAGTCAAGAATGTGGGCATCACTACACTCATGAAAAATCTTATCTCATTGACACCGAATCAAAACAATTCTATGGAAAATGCTGGATGGTTAGGTGTGCAAGAGGAATTGAGTTTAGTTGATGATGGAGGTCGCTTCGATGTATCTGTCCCACTGAGTATGCTATTGGGGTTTGCTGAAGATTATCGGAAGATTATGATTAATGTCAAACATGAGCTTGTTTTGATCAGAGCTCATAGAGATAATAATGCGATAGTTCAATTAGACAAAGAAGATGTAAAAGTCACCTTGAGTAAAATCGAGTGGTTAATCCCATATGTAACATTATCGGATACTAAAAAAATTCAATTGCTTAATTTCATCCAAAAAGATCCGCCCATACCGATAAGCTTCAGATCATGGGAGTTGTATGAGTATCCAATGCTCCCCCAGACGACAAAACATGTGTGGACGGTGAAAACCGCAACCCAGCTCGAAAAGCCTCGCTATGTCATTCTAGGATTTCAAATAGCGCGAAAAAATAGTGATAAGAAAAATGCTAGTAATTTTGATCATTGTAATATAGCAGATGTTAAATTATTCTTAAACTCTCAATGTTATCCGTATGGTAATTTAGATATAGATATGGGTAAGAATCAGTATTCTATACTTTATGACATGTATTCAAATTTTCAATCGTCATATTATGATCAACAAGTGAACAACCCTTTATTGAGTAAAACACTATTTTCAACAATTACTCCGCTAGTGGTAATTGATTGTTCTAAACAAAATGAATCTTTGAAATTTGGTCCAGTAGATGTTCGTCTAGAATTTGAAACAAGATTAAGTATTCCCAAGGATACGGCCGCTTACTGTCTCATTTTGCATGATAGAGTAGTAAATTATCACCCTATAAGTGGTGGGGTGAGAAAAATAGTTTAAAATTGGAGGGGATGGATGTATAAATTAAAATGTTAGAGCCCTAAAAACATCAGTCGCAATGGATATTCTCGTGGATGTGCAAGGTTTTCAAACGCTCTTCAATGAGTTTATTGTAAAAGAATTCGCATACGCAATATTGGATCCGGGAGTCAAATGCCCAGCAGCGTGGTTTTTTCGCCCTCCTTATGCGTTCTCCAGTTTACCGGCGAAGTATAGAGGTGTGAATGAGTGGCTTGAGCTTAATCATCATGGATTACCTTGGAACTATGGGAATAAACCCTATAATGACCTTGAAAGATTTGTTCGAGAGTGGGACAATATTGATAAAATTTATGTGAAAGGTGAAGATAAGAAAAAATGGCTGCAAAAAATGGTTGGACCGGCACCTCCGGTGGTTAATATCGAAGAATGTTACGATGATTGCCCGTCACTCTCCAAGTTCACAGAATTACCAGCCTCCCTGTGTCATTTCCATCGTTACACAGAGAACAAGGCATGTGCTGTAAAAAATGTGCAACTACTCAAAAACTGGATGATGATGAGAACAAAGACTGTACGATCGGTTGATCGATCCCTGGACATTTATTATGAATTAAAAAATTTAAGTTTAATGGATCGTGAGGATATTGCATATCTCCCGCATTCATTCATAAGCTCAATCGCCGCATCCGATGTTGAGCAGGCTTGGGACAAGTTGACTGATATGATGAGAAATGATTGGTACATCAAAAGATGCAGAAGATGTTCAGAGCATTATAAAACTACTGAAGGAGATACGTTTGATGGGCCGACTCCGATGATAAGGGATTGTGATGAATGTCATGAATTTTAAAATTAGAAAAGCACTGTTTTTTTTTTAATAATATTTATTTATGTATTCTCTTAGAAACTAATACATGGTAATTTTGAAAAATTTCATCAATAAAAAAATAAAATGAAAATATTGTTTTTTCCTTTATCTTCCAAAAAGCTTCCTACGCCTCCTCAGTTGGTTTCAAGAACTGGCCTAGAATGAAATCGTTGTATGGACCACCCAAGAACTTCAGCTCCATTTTACCCTCCGAAACAAGTATCTGGAAATTTTCCCATTCCTCCGGTTCAGTATTGAAATAATTGGCTGCTCTTTTTGTCGCGAAGACTGCATGCTCTCCATCCAAATGGAAAATCACACTTTCCCCGAATTTCGTTTTTGCCTTCTGAACGGCTGTGATGGCATAGATTTTTTCTGGCTCCAACTCTGCCATTTTCTTCAGAGGAAGATTCCCCCCTCTTCGAGACACTGTTGAATTTTTCAAAGTTCATGCTTCTGGTTTTACGATGTTGGTCTTCTGGAGATCTGAGCACAACACTTCAATGTCACTTTTCAATTGAATGATTCTCTTCAATTGGTCGATATCTTTCAGCAGACGCTCAAGTCTATGTTTCAACTCACGAGTTTTGTTCAAAGCTTGCTGTCGTCGGATGAAGTACTTCTTCATGAGGAGGGTGAAAAATACTGATGCTGTGCCCTTGAACTTGGCGTGTTATATAATTCTTCCCCCCACTTCTTCATAGTTTTCTCAATAGAATCAGGAGAGGGGGTTGCTTTAAAAAAGTGACAGTTTTTCTCAACCTTGCATGTCATCTGAACATTTCCTGGAATTACCGTTAATCTCTGCTGTGATGACTCATTCTTCTTATCTCAGGAATGTCACACTTTCTCTTTTCAGGTATAAAAAAAAGGATTTATGACCTTTTGCACTTAACCCTTTCGATGATGACATTCTTCTTATCTCAGGAATTTGAGGAATGTCACACTTTCTCTCTTCCAGGTACAAAAAAAAAAAATTTATGACCTTTTGCACTTAACTCTTGCTGTGATGACTCATTCTTTTTATCTCAGGAATGTCACACTTTCTCTTTTCAGGTATAAAAAAATGATTTATGACCTTTTGCACTTAACCCTTGCGATGATGACTCATTCTTATCTCAGGTACAATCTCTAAAATGTTAAAAGGTTTAGGAGTCGCGACTTGCACCGCGAATTAAAGCCGCGGATTAAAAGCGCGAATTAAAACCGTGAATCAAAACCACGAATTAAAACCGCGAATTAAAGCGCGAATTAAGACCGCGAATTAAAACCGTGAATTCTAACCGCGAATTAAAACCGCGAATTAATTAATCCCACCAAAGCGCGAATTAAAACCGTGGATCAAAATCGGGACTGAAAACCGCGAATTAAAATCGGGGCTGAAAACCGTGAATTACAGCCGTGACTTGATTAATCCCACCACCCACTCGCGGGGGCTTCTCCCATACTTCTTGCACCCAGAATCGACGAAATGTAAAATCCGCGAATTAAAACCGCGAATTAAAACCGCGAATCAAAACCGCGAATTAAAGCGCGAATTAATTAATCCCATCCCACCACCCACTCGCGGCGCATCCCCAGACCCTTCCCAAAATGGTTGGGCCAGAACCGCCCCTATATATCTACTCACGTCGAGATTGTCCATCGTGCAGGTTAGGCTGGTTCCTTCAAAGAAACTCTCGTCGACATCAGTCACCCTCCCAACTCTTGCATTCCAATCACCGCCAATCATGAAGGGAAGACCGTCGTGGGATACCTCGAGCTCGTTAACGGTCTCCTGAAGCATCATAAGAGCGTACCGGTAGTCGAATTCACGTGCAGAGGGGAAGTAGACTAGTCCCAGAATAAAAATTGCGTCATAGCAGTAAACCTTGGAGAAAATCCACCAGTGCGATGATTCGAGCAATTCCAGCTTGATGGATTTCTTAGCAGCCAGGAGTAGACCTCCACTGCCTCTACCTCGGGATTTATCCTTAGTAGCGTCAGACCAGAAACAGTTAAAATCGTCGAGAAATTTGGGGCATGGCATGGGGGGCTTCAGCTTCATGGTTTCGGAGATACAGATGTCAGCCAGATTTGAAGAGATGAGATCGTCCAGGTGGGAGAAGCCAGTCACGTTCCAGAAGGCTATGGTCAAACCGACAAGTTTTATTTCTTCTTGGGGCCGAAGAGGCTGGCCTTGGGAAAATTTACAGATGCTGGAAGGGTAGGGTGTGGAAGGGTGGGATGAGCTAGGGGGATCTGAGGAGCGGGCTGGTGCAGGTGAGGGGTAGAATCCAGCTCCATATTGCAGGGGTTTGATGAGTTGGTTGGGTTGGATGCGTTGGAAGCATTGACTCTGGCAGGTTTCAGGTCATTTGATTTTTTGTCCCAGATATATTTAGAGCCATTCACAAATAGGGTCTGGTAACCAATCTTAACTGAATCACCCTGAAGCTTGAGAGCCTTTGCCTGATCTCTGATCCTCTTGTCGATACCTCTCTCTCGGTTGGTCAAGTCCCTGTTTATGTAAACGTTCGTGAGGCGATGGCTCTTTTTGGCCTCCCAGATGGCTAGTTTGGCGTCGAAAGAGACCAGTTCTGCTTGGATTAACGGGGTAGGGCCTCTGGAACTGATAATTTTGGCAGAAACTACATTCTTCTCAACGCTCAGAGTACTTGCCAGAAAGTTATTTACCTGTTCCTTAATATTACCTCCATTTACCTTCAGACCAGGGATGATGATGTTGTTTTTCTTCGCCTGCTTCTCCAAATCCTCCAATCTGTCTTCAACTTCTGAGGGGAGGTGACCACTGGCACCAGGAGCATTTGCAGAATTAACTTGGGCCTTCAATGAAATCATCTCCTCTTCCAGTAATTTGTACTTGTCTTCGAGATGGGCCTGGACATTATTTATCTCGGTGGAAAGTTGAGTTTTAAGAAGGTTGAGTTTTTCCTCTTGCAGTTTCGAGTACTCGTTGATGAGATTTTCCATCTCCTTGAATTTCGTCTCATTTTGGCTCTTCAGCGCAGTGAAGTCCTTTCTACTGTCTGCCTTCATCTCTCTCATCTCTGCCAGCATAGCCGCAATATTCTCCGCAATAGACATTTTCTCCTCACTAGGTGGGTAGGAATTTGACTGTGTATCGGGATGAGTTGGAGAAAGAGATGGCGACGTCAGGTAGGAACTGGAATCGAAGCCCTCGGAGAGAGAGGAGTCCTGATCATCCCGGAGGAGGTCCAAGCCAGATTTTACAAGTTTCAGGGTTTTGTTAGAATCGGGTGATTCGGCGCCAGTATCTCTCTTACGTTTACTGTAGAGATCACTAAGGGATGGTGTAGAAGGGTCTCTATATTTGGACCAGGTAGTCGCCTTTGGCGGTCTTCCTTTCAAAACTTCACCTCTGGGGATTGGCGAGTCAGGAGTGTTTGACGCAGACGAATGGTCGCGTAAGTTGGCTTTGCTTGTACCGGTCGAGGGTCGACTTTTGGGTGTTAATGGCAACTTTGCGCCAGAGATGGCGGTACTCTGCATGTGGCGAAACCAGAGGGTAAAACAGGGCCTCGAATCCAGCCTTTTCTAGCGGATTATTTTTGTTTTTATTTTGTGACAGATAAAATAACCTCTCTAGGTTTATGAGGACAGAAAAAGCCAAAAATTTGTAATGAAACGTGAACCGGCAACTCAAATTTATATCTCAGAATGCCCAGGGAACTTTTCTGCGTAAGGTTCTTAAGTCAAGGAAACAATGAGCACCACGTAACACCGATTAAAGACAAAAGATTGACACACACAACAAACACGTCTGTACTATAAAACCGCCATAACGGAAACCCCCCGTTTCTAGAATTTTTGAGAGGTTGAAGCAGTTCTGTGAATTTGGAAAGAATTTAAAAATCCCTTTAATAAAAAAATCCAATGTAACGTTTTTTGAAGCCAAGTTATTCCGCCTTATGTATTCTAACATTAATATAATAATATACTATATTCAAATATATAATATATTTTTCTCTACATATAATTGAGAATTACAAAAATTGAAACTAAAGAAAAATCATTTAATTTTTTAAAAAACCTAGAATAATTTTAATTAGAAGAAAATAATAGTTATGTATCATAATATCATATATAATCACTTATTTATAACATGAATGATTATTTTCTAATTGAAAATTAAAAATGAATGAAATTAATTTTTTTTAGTTCTAACTTTTTTAATTTCAATTTTGTAATTTTTATTTAGAAAAAAAAATTATTCCTCTATTACAATATTATAATGTATTTAATATATTATAATATTATATCTTATGGGCCGGTTGCAAGCCGAGTTAGTTATTTAAATCGTCAGATTTATTTAATCTCCAGATTAAATTAAATCTCCATATGTGATCCATAAAAGCCATATGAAGATTGTCATCAAAATTAAAATTTTGAAGGTACAAAACAAAAAATAGGAAATTGTTCCCCTGGACTTGTCATTTTGCATCAGAGGAATTATAAAATTAGTAAAATTTCAGATATAGAAAAAGGGATCTTGATCAATAATAAGTAAAATTGTCCGCTGACAATTCAGTAGCGAATTTTTCAATTTTATTTTGATCATTTTTTATTTTTCATTGAATATCTCGAAAACGTTGGAGAATAGCAAAATTTTTGTTAAGACCATGTTTGAAACGTAACTCAACCTCTCCAAGACCAAGGTCGATCAGCTCGGCCAATTACGAAAATCATCGGCCTTTTCCGGGTCAACGCTCAGGTCTAGTAGAGTCACCGTAAATCAACACGAGTCAGTACATCACGGTGTGTCGTATAGCATGTTTTGAATGGAATTCAACTCTGTAGAGTTTAGACCACATTACATTAGCGTCTATTAACTCGGCGATAAAAATTCAGTAAAAGAAAATCACGTTATTTATTGACCATTCAACCAGTGACTCATAGTGCTGAAGCTATAGACAATTAATTTAATTCAGTACGATCAACAAGTGACAAGGTGTTTTTGTAAATTTGACAAAGCGCGGTTCGAACTCGAGAATAAATGCACGTTGATATTAGGTCAAGACTCTCAACCATTATTTCACACCGACGATCCTCTAACCTCCCAATCCACACTAAATCTAGTTCCTCACCAAATAGACAATTTTTATAGAGCAAATAAAGATCTACAAAAAAGTTTATAATGAAAATTCGACTACTAACCACAGATTCAGAGATATTCATCAAAAATCCAGCTGAGGGCTATTGCGTTGAGCGCAGCAGAAGGTTTGAATAAGTTGCGCATGGCGCCAATCACGTGACTCATGGCACTGTCGCAGGGAGGGTAACAGCTGACGCATTGCGCCGACTGCTCCGAAATTGCTATTATAATTTATAATAAACCAACGGTACATTTTGGGCTATAAGTTCCTAACTCCCCCCGATAGAACATTCTCTCAGCTACGAAGAAATATTTTTTTTTCTCATCTGATGAGGTTAACTAAAGATATCTAGGATTGAAGACGGCCTGTCGGCAATTCCCAATTGTCTATAACAAATTGTGAATCACCCCCGCAAATTTGAGCATATACTTTTTAAAACATTAATAATTACACTTTTAGCTATCGATTAGTGTAATTTGGTGCCCTTTGGTCAATTTCGATGTTAAAAATCTAATTTGACTGGACTAAGGAATGGTTTTGATAATTTCAAAATAATGATTTTGGCACTGAGGACAGGGAACATGGAAAACCACCAAAAAAATTTGGAGATGCTGAATTAGAGGCACTATTGGCAGAGGCTTCTTGCCAAACTCAATCAGAATTGGCTGCACCATTAAATGTTGAACGATCAACTGTTGCAAAGCGTTTAAAAGCAATGGGAATGGTTCAAAAAGTTGGTAACTGAGTTCCATATGAATTGAAAGAAAGGCACATGGAACGTCGAAAAACAATTTGTGTAATGCTACTTCAAAGAGAGCAAAGAAAAGGATTTTTGCACCGAATAGTAACAGGAGATGAAAAATGGATATATTATGAGAATCCTAAATGCCAAAATGCTTATGTAAAGCCAGGTGAACCTGGTCCATCCCAACCAAAAAGAAATATTCCGAGTGCCAAGGTTATGCTCTGCATTTGGTGGGATGATAGAGGTGTTGTATATTATGAGTTGCTCGAACCCTCTCAAGCTATTAATGGAGAAGTTTACCGACGACAACTAATGCGTTTGAAGCGAGCTATAGAAGAAAAAGGACCGGAATTCGTGAATAGGCACAGTAAATTAATTCGCCAACATGACAATGCCAAACCGCATACTGCCCAAGTTGTGAAAATATGTTTAGATGGACAGGACTGGGAAGTGCTACTCCACCCGCCCTATTCGCGAGACATAGCTCCTTCGGATTACCACTTATTTCGAACACAGTTGAATCAGTTGAACGAAGTGACGAAGTGAAAATATGTATAATTGACGCCAATTTTCTCATCGATGGGGATTAAGAAGACTAGTTGCCGGAGTCATAGAATACCCTCACTCCAGTTGCGGAAAACACGAAATTACAGTTGGGTTTCTACTCAACTCTCCCCACTCCCGGATTGAACCCGACGATCGACTGTTAATGGGGGTAATTCGTGCCAAGACTCAAAGGCCATTCGGTGGCAATGCGCTCGTAATAGTGGAGGAGCTTAACACCGAAAGAGACTTCATATAATTCCCCCTCGCGTACCTTTGGCCAGAAAATGGGTGGGGGAACCATTCCCCTCTGTCTTTGAAGATCTTTAGAAGTGAGGGGATGTGACGTTTTCATAAGAACATGTAACAACCCACTCCCATTTTTATATCATGTTTAATATTGTACTGAGACTTTCTTCTGCAAAACATCAAAATATGTCCTAATGCAAGAGAACCGAGAGTGAAATTTGAATTTATCTGTTTCTTATTCTTTGCACACTCTTTTCTTATCAATAAATAAGCATGATATTGAAATCTCACACATCGATTACGTTTCATTCTTTTCTACACTTACTGATTACACCTCCGTTGAATTAGAAGAGTAACGAGTAATTAAAAGGCAAACTATTTGGGAATATTCCGGGGTATTTTTTATATTAATCACGATTACCGTTACTGGTAGAATTCCTATTGAATCTTCATAAAGTTTAAAATTGTATGAAAATAAGGCAGTGTGCCTATCATTTTTGCGTTGCGTCACCAAATAAAATATATCAAACATCGCGCGTTCATTGTATACTTTCCCTCATTCACGCACACATCACACGTCTGTTATCGGTAATGAGGTTCGTGGACATCGATCTCCGGTAGGAATAGCTGTTTCCATAGTATAACACAGTCCTGAAACATAACCTACAACTGCAAACGTTTAGTACGGTTTTGTGTCTACTGATTATTATTCGACTGATTCCAAATTCTATGAGTTATCAGAAATGGAAAGATTACCGAAGATTGGAGTCAAATATAAGCCATACGCTGTTTTTGGTAGTGGAAGTGAGATTCCGGCTCGCACCCAGCGATTTTAGAAGAGGAAAAACAAACTTGCGAGGCAACCCTTACAATTTTCCATTTGTATATATTGCCCAATTCCTTTTTATTTTGGTAAATATGCTGATTTCTCTTTTTTTTGTAGTGAAAGCCTTCCTAATGAAATACAACACACATACCAGGGGAATACGTGGATACTTCAAGAACTAATGAAGAGAAAAGGTTGAATTATTCCATTTTACTGTCACACTGTATAAGGTGCTTTCTCAGTAATTTTTGGAACCGTATGAGTGGGGATAAATGTTCATTAATTGCCAGCTCCACCATAATTTCTAGCTACATCGTCTTAAAGTAGGTCTACCCTTCGGAACCTCCACATTTTTTATTTAAATTTTTTTTAAAAACTACAAACATTCCCTTGAAAACTCGATTAGATTCATAATCGTAATTTTTCATGACATTTAATTGTCGTTCTCACTAAAAAAAAAATGTTTAAAAATCATTATTTAACCCAGGGTCTTATGTCAAAATCTTCTCTCCGTTTATCTGATTTATTCGCTGGGAAAGTACCTTAATTCTACGAAACCAAACTGTTTATTCTCACCAGTCCAAAGACAAACAAATCGATTCATTATTTGTTTCCTAGCGCAACCAAGATTTTCCTGAACTGAGTGGAGATGGCCTCCGCAATTTTGGCCAGGGAGACCAATCACATGTCGTGGACCGAGAATTTCAAGATAATGGAACTTGAGAGTGATCACTGTTCGAGCAACAATAGCATACGCAACGACGAGAGTGATCAAGACACAGATTCTGATAACAGTAGCAATGATTTTGATCCAAACAGCACCTATGAAAGCGGAAATGATGTTTTTGCGGCTGATGACTCATCAGCCGCAAAGAACTCATCTCTTGAGTGTCACTACTCCAAGGATGTTTTAATAAGAACTCTCTTAGTGATGACAACAAAAATGCGCCATCAGTTATTTTATTCAGCTGCTGAAGACATCCTACGACTGGCAAAAGTTCTGAGTGATTCGAGTTCTGACCAAGACACCGAATATCATTGAAAAAGAAATTTAAACGTCCTCTCCAATTTCCTCACCATCCACTTCTTCTGTGAGCAATGCCACTTCTATGTAGGAGCTGAGTCCAAAGACGATTCTGATACAAAACAGCCTCTGACGTACCAAGCATGTCAGCAGGTTATTAATATGGATCATAATTGGGAGTCTGGGAATATGACGTTTATTTAAGGTTAACTGACCAACTGCTGCACTTGTGTGAGACGCAACATGGCGACATAATAGATTCCAAAGCTCGTGAGAAGAAGAATGAATACGCGATTGAAGATATCTTTGATGGTGCCTCATACAAGAAGAATCAATCAGATAATATGATGAGTTCGAATATTAATGTGGACGGTACCCCAATATTTGACAGCTCCCCCCATTTCTATATATCCAGTACTATGTACTTTGAACGAACTACCGCCGAAAAATCGGGGTAAACATATGATGATGTGTAGCCTGTGGTTCGGTAAGGGTAAGCCAAAATACATGAACAAGTTATTGAAACCATTTGTTACAGAAACGTAACGTTTGTACGATTCTGGATTCAATTACTCATATAATGGTGAAAACTACGTTCGTAAGTGCCGAATTCTTGCTTGCATATGTGACACAATTGCGAGACCTATGGTGAGAAATTCTACTCAATTCAACGGGATGTACGGCTGTGGGCTTTGTCTACATCCAGGTCTTCAAGTTCCTATTGGTCAGGGCAATAGTACAGTTCGAGTTTATCCCATTGATGGAGCTGATAATCCGTGTGGAGAGGTCCTCCGCACTCATCAGCAAACATTGATCCATGCAATGAACAAGGAAAAAGGAATAAAAGATCGTGTTATATTATATGATGTGGATGGTTTTGATATTATTGATAATCTAACGCCTGACTGGATGCATTCCGTTGCCTTAGGGGTTGCTAAGTGATTTGCTACGTTGTGGTTTGATTCTCGCTCTCATCATGAATCTTATTATTTGGGACGTCATGTAAAAGCAATCGATGAAATGGTGGAGTCCTTTCGGCCTATCCTAGAGATTTCACGAACACCCAGAAAAATTACGGAACGGACGCATTGGAAAGCTCACGAATGGGCAATCTGGTTGTTGTTCTACAGTTTGCCAATTCTCAATGAAATTGCCCCACGAAAATATGTCGAACATTGGAGCCTTTTTGTTGATGGCATATCTATTCTCCTCCAAATGTCCATTAGGAAATCAGAAATCCATTACGCTAGACAATGCCTTTTTCAGTTTGTTAAAGGGGTGAAGGCATTATACGGCGTAAGACACGTTTTATTCAATGTCCACCTTTTGACACACTTGGCAGATAGTGTTCTCAAATGGGGTCCACTCTGGACCCACAGTGCATTCATTTATGAATCGTTTAATCACGATTTCAAAACTTCAGTCCATAGTTCCAATGGAGTCGCGATGCAAGTGTGTGATACGTGCAGACATAAATGTGTTATAAGAAGACTTCAAAACACATGTGAATCGATGATAACATACTCTCAAAACAAATACCTAGCGGTCATGTTACAGAAGAAATATCGCCCCAGAATGTCAATGTCAGTTGATGGTGTAGGAATACTTGGCAACGTTAACCCCGTGACTACGCTGCCACGATCTCACTATTTAGCACTACGAGGATTTGGTGTCTCCCTTGATGGATGTCAATCAATCCAGTTTGCTCAGAGAATACTACTCAATCATGAACAAATTCATTCCAAGTATTACACAAGACCACAAAAGAGAGCGGCTATACAGTTCTGTTGCATAGCAATGAACTTTTCGAGATTGAGCAGTTTATAATAATATTTTCTGGGACAAACTCCCAGTGCTACGCAGTTGGTAAATACTACGACAAAATAAATGTGGCCACATTCAGAAATCGTCGTTTAAATCATCTAATTTCTTTGAAAGAAGTTTGTGAAGACATGGCTGCAGTGGAAGTTGGTATGATCAAGGAAAAAGTAACCTTTCTGCGTATGATTATATCTCAGATATCCTTCGCCTGTGTTCATCCCAATCATTTTGAGTTGCTGACTTAGAGGCTTCACTGGAGACTGCACCACATCAATTACTCTACCATTCTACCATGACACTTTTTTGTGTTTGGAAAATTAATCGTGTCATCCCTCATTATTTATTTTTATTTATTGTATGCCACATATAGCCTATTCGGCTTTTTACGATCATACATTGTGTTTACAGAACAACAAAAATAATAAAAGTAATAATTCATTCCTTGAAACAAACATAATAATCTTTCCCTCACTAATAACACCCATAATATCCTCTGAGAAAAAAGACATAATAATGTTCTTAAACTTTGCTTTACTATAAAAAAGTACGATTTAGAGCCCCCTAGAAGATTTTTTAACTAGGGCTTGAGCCCCTTAGCACGTCAACCTGCCTGGCACTGCCGTTCAATCGGGTGTGCTCCATCTCCTTGACAAGCTTCTCGAATTGCCAAGCGTAGTCACAAAGGGCTTTTTCCAGTTTACCCTTTAGTGTTTCCTTGAGCTTAACCCTCAGTGCCAGGCCCGAATCGCCTTTTCTCCATAGCTCCACTGGGGTTACCCATTTCTCCTCCATACGTCGCTGGGCCTCTCGACAACACCAGATGTGTGAATGTGACTCAGGCTCTTCCCCGCATATTCTGCATAGATGATTGCTGAAGCCTTTCTTTCCTTCCCTTGTCATATTCCCGCATCTAAGTCTCGCCCATTGCTCTTTGAATTTCCCAGGTACCTCCTTATCCTCCCAGTAAAAATACTCTACTTCCCTTGTCTCTCCATTCCCCGCTGGCACAGTCATGATGAGTCCTCTCTCCCAGGTCGAGTAGTCGTCACAGTAGGAAGAGAGACTAGCTTGCTCTCTGTCACGTGCCCTCTCGTCGTCTCTCAGCTTGTCCGCTACTTTACTCGCGAAAGAAACTTGCAGGCTTCGAGACGATAAAGTCATCGACGAATTTACTCATATCATCCAGCGTTTTAAACTGTTTATCCACTAAGGCGTGCTGCATAGACCGGAACAAGTGATAGTCGGATGGTGCCAAGTCTGGTGAATATGCCACGTGCGGGAGAACTTCCCTTCCCAAATTTAAGAGGGTCTTCTGAGTCGCGCGAGCAACGTGAGGTCGAGCATTGTCATGCAGCAGTATGACTTGCCTGCTTCCTTGCCCAATAAATGGGCTTTTCCGATCAAGTTCTTCACTCAGTTTGTTCAGTTGTCAGCTGTAGCGTTCCGCAGTCACCGTCTGATCTGTTTCCAGGAGTTCGAAATAAAGCACACCCTTCATGTCCCACCAGATACACAGGAGAATGTTCTTTAACTGGATGTTCTGTTTCGGCGTCGATGTACTGGATTGTCCGGGATCTACCCACGACTTTTTACATTTGGGATTCTCGTAAAAAATATACTTTTCATCACCCGTAACAATTCTCCATAAGAAATCCTTTTTTTGTTACCGGGCAAGCAGTGAAAGGCACGTGTTCATACGTTGACCTAGGGTGTTCGGTCATCACATGTAGGACCCACCTTCCAAGTTTTTGGATTTTCCCCATTTGACGCCAACGCTTAGAAATAGCTGTTCGGGTGACTCCTAACTGAGCTGCAAGCTTTTGTTGCGTTTGCGTTGAGTCTTCATCCAGTAGAGCTTGCCGTTCCGCATCTGTAAACTTTCGAGGCTGTCCAGGACGCGGCTGGTCACTCAGATCGAAATGATCACTTCTAAAACGTTTGTACCAATAATTACACGTTTCATAAGATACGACGTTGGCACCAAGAACACTACTCATTGATTCCCGTGCTTCAGAAGCATTTTCTCCTTGTTGGAATTCATATAAAATGCAGTGCCGAATATGCTGTTTATCAGGTGCCATCGTAAACTCTGGTATTCTGAAAGGTTATGTAACTAACATAGACTTGTCGTTCCGTGTTCTGAAACCTTTTGTCCGATCCTTTCAAAACCAGAAAAGGCCGCGAATATATTTCTATTTTAAATATAATTTTAAGCTCGAAGAAAAAATATGTAAAAATTAAGTCACACACCTAATATTTAACAATGCTACCCACACCCAAATACCTCCTCAAGTCTTGTGGTGGTTGTAAGTTTCCAAAACTGTCGACGTAAATGATGTCATCATTCTGTTTTCTATATGCCACCCAATGTGTACCTGGATCAGATTCATCATCCAAATTTATAATGGCTGATGCGAACTTCCTAGGGCCTTGTTTTGGTATAGCATTTCTCATATAAACTCCTCGAAAGTATGAAATTTTCAAGGCTTTCGCATACAAGTCGGCGTCGGTGAGTGCTCGATGGGGCAGCTTTACGTGTTTCTTAAATGAAGACCCAGACCTTTCTTATAAAGTTCTAAGTATAACCCTTTTCCACTCAATAACCTGCTTTCCATTGTTTTATTATGATGCCGATTCTCCTCTGGTTGATGTTTAACAGCACTAGCATCATTTACAGCTTTCGCAATACCTGCTGCACCACCTGCTAGAGCTCCGGTGGCACTGAAAGCAGCAAACATTGGTATGAGCAAAGGTAAAAGACCACTAATTTTTCCTGGGACAGGAATAATGCGTAGTGATTCGATTCGTACTCTACCACCAGATAATTTTACAGCTTCTCGAGCTACACTGAGAGCAGATTTGACAGCATCTCCCCCAGGATGCATGGATGATTTTACAACACGAATATCATTCCTCAAGTTCACTGTCATCTTCTTCTTCTTCTTGAGCACATGCCCACCACCAGATCTTTTCTTCTTCTTTTTCCCTTTTATCTTTCGTCGTAAATAGGATCCCCCTCGCTTTGTCTTTTTCGTCGTGATTGTTGTCCTTCGTCCCACATCCATACCAAACTTTGTCTTGGCTTTCATGATATTAGCAATGCTTTAAGGGGCTGCTTTCTCAAAAACCCCAGCGTCGCTAGCGAGAACACGTGCCCAAGCCTTCTCTGTCAGCACCTTCTCGTCCTCATGCCTTGCTTCAAGATTCTCACGGTTTTTGGTTCCGAATGGAAGTTTTGTAATCGTTCAAAATTAAGTTTTCAAATTTTGGTGTCAGGGTAACTAAATATGGTCTAAAAAGTCTAAATATGCGGTTTTAGAGGGTGCTTTTCTTTCAAATCGTCTGTCGGAGAATGCATTTACGCATCCCCACTTGAAGACCGGAATCAATGATTTCCTCCTTCAACTGGGCTATGTCGGGCTCGGATCAATGATCAATACCGACTAAAC
Source organism: Diachasma alloeum (assembly GCF_001412515.2). Classification (NCBI taxonomy): domain Eukaryota; kingdom Metazoa; phylum Arthropoda; class Insecta; order Hymenoptera; family Braconidae; genus Diachasma; species Diachasma alloeum. The sequence continues at coordinate 140,788 of NW_021681489.1, forward strand.
TCCTGTCAGACCAATTTTCACTAACCTCTCATCCCCTGATGACACGAGTTTAGTTCCCCGCGGCAGTTCCAACTTCAGCAGCCTGTCATACATGATGTTCCACAGTAAAGGACCCAGTACTGAGCCTTGAGGCACCCTCCCCCCAGTGACTCTATAATGCTCGGGACCACACTCCGTGTCATACTTGAGAACTCTTCCGGGAAAATAGCTGTCGATCATCCTCCGCAAGTATCCTGGTACGTTGAATTTCGTAAGAGCCTCCATAATACAGTTCCACTTGGCTGAATGGAAGGCATATTAGACGCGCATATTAGCGCGATATTAGGGATTCCATCTAGGCCAGGGGCTTTGGTGTTACCCACTCTATTGCAAGCTTCCATCAACTCTTTGGTGATTTGTGGAACTATCATCCCATCTTGTTTGCCAGTACGATGTAATTCTAGTTGTTGCGGGAACAGCACCGCGACGATTTTCTTCAACAGTTCAGGGCACGCTGGTGACGGCATCGGTTGACTTTTGAGGCCCGTCATCACCACCTTGTATGGTCTACCCCATGGGTCACCTTCCACCTCAGCAAGAAGCTCACTCCAAGATTGCTTTTTTACTGCACTTGATAACTTTGCTGAATTCCCAGCGTGCCTTTTTATACCTTACCTGCAGGTCTTCAAAGTTCAGCTTCTTTCGGCCACGCTGTGACAATCTTCGGGCTGTATTACACTCCTTCCGCAGGATGGCGATGGTGTCATTCCACCAATACACCGGTGGATGTCGGTTTGTAGTCCGCTTCCCGGTCATGGTGGCATCGCATGCTTCTGTCACTCTTTTCACGATGTTGTGTGCCTTCTCAGTAGCATTGCTGCCACTAATCGGGCGGTCATCTAGTGCTGCCGAGTAAGAGCTTGGATCGAAGCTGCTCACTCTCCAGCCAATGCAATTGGTCTTTTCAAGCATTAAGGCGGCTCTCTGGCGAGTATATGTCTCCCAGAGTATCGCACGGTGATCGCGTGCATTGTAGATATCAGTTACTCTCCATGAGCAGTTCCTCTTTGCAAGGTTGCTGCTCACGAAATTAAGGTCCACAATTGAGCTCTTTTCTCCCCTCAAGAAAGTCGGTTCATCGCCACTATTCAGTAGAACTACGTCCAAGGATGACATGGCTTCCAGTACAGCTTGTCCTTTGGTGTTCGTCTCTTTACTTCCCCAGTCGCCTCCCCAGGCGTTGAAGTCCCCGGCTATTGCCACGGGAAAGTGCTGCTTCCCATCCTCAGTCAGTCTATCTAGGAAATCCGTGAACTCATCAATGGAAAGGCTTGGCGGAGCTTAAAAGCTGTAGAAGTGAATTCCATCAACCTTCGCCTTCACAAAACCATTCTGAATATTTCTACTGATGGTGCTTTGGAATGGACAAGTTCCACAAGCCCAGATTACAGCCTTCATGCTTACGTCAGTAACCCATGATTGAGTGCCAAGTTGTCAATATGCCTCCGAGATCATGACAAGGTCAAGCTTCAGCTCGCACACCGTTTGCATGAGCAGATCGTGTGCATCCTCACAGTGGTTGAGGTTGAGCTGTAGCACCCTGCAAATTCCTCGTTTATTATCGCCTTTTATTGGTGAGCTTCTGGAGTGCCTCTCTGTATACCGGGAATCTACTGCTACCAGCAATGTGGGTACAGTTCTCTGAATTGCCATTCTCAGCGCACAGGGCACCCCGAGGCTTCTCCTGGCAGTCCTTGGCTTTGTGACCATCCCCTGCACATTTAACACAGACTTTGGACCGGTCGACTGCACTCGTGCATTTCGTGGCAATATGTTCGTAGTGCCAGTACTTGAAACACTTTATCGGTCTCTTCACTCTTCTGCTACGGCAATTGACCCAGCCTATTTTAATCTTCCCGTGCTCCCCCAGGATCTCCTTCGCTGTCGTAGCTGTGAGTCTCACTGAGGCAGTCTGGGTACCTCCATAAGCTTTACGAAGGGACTCGATCGCATCCGCTTGGATCTCGTGTTCGTCCCCAGCCGCTCCTTTTAGGGCTTCGATGACGTCCTCCTTCGATGTAGTTTCGTCAAGATCTTTGATCTCGAGATATTCTTGTGGCCCCTTACTGAACACCTCAGCTTCATCTCCAAGGAGATTGACGATGACCATACGCAGCTTAGGTGCTCCGTCAGTCGTCTTTTTGCTAAGGATGATCAGCATATCCCCGGTTGCTGTACGACGGATCTTATCGACACAACCGACAGCGTCTTCGGAGGGAACATCCTTCTTCACCCGACGAAGTATATCGGAGTACTTCTCCTTGTCCTTGGGATGTATAATCAGCGCATCAGATCGCATCGCTGATTTCCGAGTAGCCCTCTCCTGTTTCTTTTTTTTCTTCGTCTTTTTGGGAGGCAGCTGTGGATGGAGCTGTCCGGCCTGCCTCTTTTTCTCCTTCTTGTTCTTCACCTGCGTCCATTCAGGCTTAGCAGGTGGATCGGAAGATGCTACCGTCTGCGGGGCTGCCTTGCTGGTCAGATCCTGTTGCTTCAGCTTCTTCAAAGTTTGAGCTTCTACCGCAGGTGAGCCGTTCGAGCGCTTTCTCCGCACTGCCTTGCAGATATCTCGGGCCGACTGCATGGTATTCGAATCCTCCAAATCCGAGTCCTTTGCCGTCGTTTCAGAGCCCGTCCGTAAACGCAACGTGGGTGGTACTGGTAGAGTTTGCACGGGTTTGGAAAAGGAGGTTCGTGCTTTGCTGTGTGCCTCCTCCAAACTTTTGAGATGTTTGAATGCGCTGCCGATAGTTGCCACCTTGCATTTAATCTCCTTGTGGATATTTATCCTGGGCTGGACATACTCATGAAGGTCTGCGATGAGTTTTTCAAGTCGTGTCCATGCATTGCAGCATTCCGTCTCCTGTTTAGTCTGCGACTCGTCTCTCCCAACTGATGGTGGGATTCTCCTTGTTGAGGCTATCCGCATGGAAACTTTCAATTTTGTCATCACTCATCATTTTTGTACTAGCTGTTATCGGGAGCCTGACCCGGGAATGTTCTAGGGAGCCCACCCTGCACACCTCTTTTAGAGTTGGGTTTCTCGGAAGGTGTTGGTTCGCGCCGACGTATTTTATTTAGTCGATACCCTATATTCTGAACAGCAGTTCAGAATATCGAGCATTCCTCCATTCACCACCTAGGGACGCGCCACGTTGCAGGACTTTCCAGCCTGCGAAAACTCTCGGAGGGTAAAGGCGTTCCTCGCCGAAAGGATCCGTAGATTTTTAGACGGTGTATATATGTATGTATGTATGTATTTTTTTTCTACGTCATGGTCTGGATAATGCTCTTTACGCACGTTGTGCCGGAGTCGGTCAGGTCTTGACGGTAACGACCACAAGCCCAGGTCTCAGTCTTGGTAAGTGGGACCTGCTTGCAACTCGGCAAATTTGTACCCCATACAGACTAAAAAACAGACCACAACACTGAAATTCTACTTCCCCTACGGAACCGCCGTTAGGCGTTACTTCCCAGGGGTGGTCTTAGCCGCAGCTCTCCCATCAGGTGGTTGAAGACAATGCTTCCTTCTTCTCGGATGTTCTCATTACTTCCTCCTGGCCTGCTCTTCGCGTCAAAGTTCTTTCAGAACTTCGGCTGCGAAGGTGCTCGTGGCGTCCCATGCTACTTTCGATGAAATCATGACTTTCACCAGGTCTTCAAGTGGGACTCTGTTCCGCTGCCGTCTCCCAACTACTGCGAAGCCATGCGAAGCGTTTGCACCTGAAAAACATGTACTCAGCTTCTTCTCCTTCTCCACTGCCGGTCGGGCACTTCGGGGCCTCTTCAAGTTTGAATTTATGATGATACTTCCGGAAGCATCCGTGTCCTGAGAGCATCTGCGTCAGATAGTAGTTGACCTCTCCGTGAGAACGGTTCAGCCAAACATCTAACTGTGGTATTAGATGGTGAGTCCACCTTCCTTTCGCTGAGGTATCCCACAACACCTGCCATCGGCTGGTGCTGTTCCGTCTCTCCTCTTCCCTGAGATCTTTTGGGCTCAATGTATTATGCCTTCTCCGCCGGTAAAGAAACCTCCGCTCTTCAGCCAATACTTCGATGGGCAGCATTCCGGCGGTCACACAAACTGCATCTTCCGACACTGTGCGGTACGCGCTAGCAACTCTCAGGGCGCTCTGTCGATAGATGGGAGTGATCTTACGCCGAGATTCCTGGACCTGGAGCGCATCGGCCCAGATGGGAATCCTATAAGTCAGCACTGACGTTACCACCGTGGACAGGAGTGCTCTTATTTTTTGTTTGGGACCTCCAATGTTTGGCATGAGGCGGGGTAAGAGTGTTCGAACCCCTGAAGCCTTGGTTGCCACGTGTTCCCCCTGCTGCTTGAAGTTCAAGCGGGTATCAATCATCACCCCCAGGTACCGAATGAACGGTTGGGAAGTGAATTCATAATCCCCAACTTTTAGCGTGATTGTCTCAACTTTTTTCCGAATAGTAATCAGCACGGCCTCCGTTTTGTGTTCTGCCAGTGTTAGCCCCACTGTATCCATTCACCGACGTATCTCCTCAAAGATTAGGTCGAATGTGAGATGGATCTCCTCTAGGTATTTCGCCACAATCACCGTAGCAACGTCGTCCGTAAATGCCACAAGCCTCACGTCATTTGGCAGCGTCAGCTTCAAGAATCCGTCATACATGATATTCCACAGCAGTGGACCCAGCATAGAGCCCTGAGGAACTGCCCCGGTGAATCTGTACTCTTTCGGATCAGTCTGCATGTCATATTTGAGGATCCTGTCGGTGAAATAGCTCCTGACCAATTTCTGCAGGTATTCGGGCACATGAAAAGCCACAAGAGCCCTCATGATGCAATCCCATCTGGCAGAGTTGAAGGCGTTCTTGATGTCTAGTGTTGCTACCAGACAGCACTTCTTTGTGCCCCCTCTCCATCGAGTTCCCGAAATCGCATCATTGGCTGTATTGACGACGACGTCAATAGCATCCAGGGTGGAGTGATTCCTTCGGAAGCCATGTTGTTCATGAGCAAGCAGTAGTCGACTACTGATTCGATCCTCCTATGAGCGATTCGCTCAAGGATCTTCCCGGCTGTGTCTAACATACAGAGTGGACGATAAGATGATGGCTCGTCCGGCGGCTTCTTTTCTTTTGAGAGAAACACTAGCCTCTGCTGCTTTCACTTCGGAGGGAAGAAACCTTCAGTTATGCATGCATTGTAAGCATCTAAAAACAGCGCTGGCACTGCCTTAAGGCGGCTTTCAGCGCAATGTTTGGTATACCATCTGGACCAGGAGCTTTGGTATTGCCTACTCTACCGCATGCTTCCATCAGTTCATTTTCTGTGATAGGTGGGATGGCCTCCACCTCACATTGTCTTGATAACCGATTGAGCTCTCTTTGTTAAGGGAACAGCACCGAGACGATCTTCGCCAGGAGCTGAGGACATGTCGGTGAGGGCATCGGCTGACTTCTCAGCCGCGACATCACGACCTTATAGGGCCTTCCCCATGTATCATCCTCAACTCCATCCACTAGCTCCTTCCAGCCTTGCCTCTTGCTGCACTTGATTGCCTTATTCAGTTCTCGGCGCGCACTCTTGTATTGGGCTTCCTGTTCTTCGGAGTTTGGCCTTTTCCTGTTACGTTGTGATAACCTCCTCGCCCTGAGACACTCCTTGCGGACGGTAGCGATTCGATCATTCTACCAATGTACCGGTGGGAGCCGGCTTTAAGTGCGCTTTCGAGGCATGCTAGCATCGCAAGCGTCCGTGACTCTCCTCATGATCTCGCCGACCTTCTCCATGGCATTTCTACCATCGATTCGGCGAGCGTCCAGCGCAACCAAAAACGTGTCAAGGTCGAAGTTGCTAATCTTCCAGCCAATTGTATTGGTTTTCGGGCATGCTTCTCCAACCCTCTGAACCGTCGATACCTCCCATAGTATTGCACAGTGGTCACTGGCTGTGTAGATGTCTGCCACTTCCCAGGAGTAATTCCCCCTCACGAGGGCACTGCTCACATAGGTCAGGTCCACAATCGAACTTGCCTCTCCCCGCATGAATGTTGGTTTTTCACCACTATTGAGGAGAACTACATCTATGATTGATATAGCCTCCAGTAGTGCTCGTCCCCTTACGTCGGTGTACCTACTGCCTCAGTCGATCGCCCAGGAATTGAAATCGCCGGCAACTGCCACAGGAAAGTGCTGCCTCGCATCCTCAGTCAGTCGATCCAGAAAGACGGTGAACTCATCGCAAGTGAGGCTGGGTGGGGCATAACAGCTGTAGAAACGAATTCCCTCCAGCTTAGCCGCCACAAAGTACGCCTCTCCACAGTTGACCATGCTCTGGAACGGACAGTTACCACAGGACCAAATAACGGCCCTAGTGGTGGTATCCGTTACCAATAGTTGTGTGGCCAGGTGTCTATACGGCTCCGAGATCAGCGCCAGGTCTATTTCTAGCTCACGCACCGTCTGCATAAGCAGATCATGTGCGGCCTCACAGTGATTGAGGTTCAGCTGGAGTACCTTCATCTTCGTTTGTTGCACATCTTCTGGTATGCTTCCCTGTAGACCGAGCATCTACTGCTGCCAGCTACATGGGCAGGATTTTCCACGTTCCATTTTTCAACGTACAGAGCCCACCGGGCATCCTACTGGCAGTCAGCAGACTTATGGCCCCTTTCTCCCCATCTGATACAGTGTTTTGCTCGGTCTGCTGTATTCGTGCATCTGGTGGCCAGGTGTCCATAGTGCCAGCACTTGAAGCACTTTACAGGTCTCTCCACCCTTCTTATCCGGCAATTGGTCCACTCTATGCGGATCTTACCGTGCTCACCTACGACCTTGATAGCATCGAGGGTGATGTCGCATCCCTCCCGGGTTGCCCTTTGGAGTGCTGCAAGAACTTCCTCCTTGGTCGTGGTCTCATCCGTTCTCGTCGGAGGAGTTGGTCCTCCTGCCTTCGGTTTCTTCGGGGCCTTATTCTCGAGGCACGGTGAAGTTCGCTGCCGCCGTTTGGCTCTGCGAATGTCCCGGCTGTCCCCAGTGGTCGACCCCTCGTCGTCAGTCACTTTCGTGTCATGGGCAGACGTTTTGGTGACATTACGCTCTCGCACTGGCACAGGCGTTCTCAAGCNCACTATTGAGGAGAACTACATCTATGATTGATATAGCCTCCAGTAGTGCTCGTCCCCTTACGTCGGTGTACCTACTGCCTCAGTCGATCGCCCAGGAATTGAAATCGCCGGCAACTGCCACAGGAAAGTGCTGCCTCGCATCCTCAGTCAGTCGATCCAGAAAGACGGTGAACTCATCGCAAGTGAGGCTGGGTGGGGCATAACAGCTGTAGAAACGAATTCCCTCCAGCTTAGCCGCCACAAAGTACGCCTCTCCACAGTTGACCATGCTCTGGAACGGACAGTTACCACAGGACCAAATAACGGCCCTAGTGGTGGTATCCGTTACCAATAGTTGTGTGGCCAGGTGTCTATACGGCTCCGAGATCAGCGCCAGGTCTATTTCTAGCTCACGCACCGTCTGCATAAGCAGATCATGTGCGGCCTCACAGTGATTGAGGTTCAGCTGGAGTACCCTCATCTTCGTTTGTTGCACATCTTCTGGTATGCTTCCCTGTAGACCGAGCATCTACTGCTGCCAGCTACATGGGCAGGATTTTCCACGTTCCATTTTTCAACGTACAGAGCCCACCGGGCATCCTACTGGCAGTCAGCAGACTTATGGCCCCTTTCTCCCCATCTGATACAGTGTTTTGCTCGGTCTGCTGTATTCGTGCATCTGGTGGCCAGGTGTCCATAGTGCCAGCACTTGAAGCACTTTACAGGTCTCTCCACCCTTCTTATCCGGCAATTGGTCCACTCTATGCGGATCTTACCGTGCTCACCTACGACCTTGATAGCATCGAGGGTGATGTCGCATCCCTCCCGGGTTGCCCTTTGGAGTGCTGCAAGAACTTCCTCCTTGGTCGTGGTCTCATCCGTTCTCGTCGGAGGAGTTGGTCCTCCTGCCTTCGGTTTCTTCGGGGCCTTATTCTCGAGGCACGGTGAAGTTCGCTGCCGCCGTTTGGCTCTGCGAATGTCCCGGCTGTCCCCAGTGGTCGACCCCTCGTCGTCAGTCACTTTCGTGTCATGGGCAGACGTTTTGGTGACATTACGCTCTCGCACTGGCACAGGCGTTCTCAAGCCTTGTGCAAATGTGGTAGTCGGAGGTTGTTGTGTTGCCTCCCTGTCCACCAGCTCCTTGAGCCTTCTGAAGGCGGTCCTCGCGGAGACCACTTTTGATTTGATCTCCTTGTGGACATTTGTCTTCGGTTGGGTGAATTCGTGAGGCTCATTCAGGATTTTCTCGAGTCTCTCCCACGCTTGATGTGTCTTGCATCGAGACACTTGCAATAAGTGCTGCTTGTTAGGCATGCTGCCCGCTTTTTACTCCTATATCTTCCATTATTTTTGATTTATAAATTTCCTCCATTCTGTTCCCACGAGTAGCTAGGGAAGTCTAACAGTCTACTCCTGACAGAGCCCCGGGTATAGGAGTAAGGCCACTTAATACAACTGGGGTGAAACCTGGTGTCCCAGGGACCACCGTTCGCGACGCCAACTACCCCTGGCGCCTTCCAGAACTTAGCACGGTGAACACCTTCACATTAGAACAGGCTGTTGTAGGGAGCCCACCCTGCACCCCTCCTTTGGAGTTGGTCTTCTCTTCAATGATGTCCTGAAAAGGACAGACATCGGTTCGAACTGCTTCTTAGTTTGGGGACATCCCTTAAGCCCCTCCACCGTCGACAAGGTGCTGCAGTTCCTAGGAGGGGTGTATGTATGTATGTATGTATGTATGCGTATGTACTTTTTTTCATTTTCTTTTGCAGTTTTTTTCATAAGCTTGATGAAATTTCATGAATTTTTTCATGAATATAGCCGTTAATAGGCGTTATTCAGCGACACCAATTAAAGTTGAATTATTCATAGTGTTTGCGCAAGATTGGTATTTTTCAAAAACCGATTTGTCCACGCTCTGTCTAAGAATCTTTATCAGAATGAAATAAATTATGGCTTAAAAAAAATTTGTATTGATAGCCTCTTGATTCTATCAGAATATGATGCGGATCGCATCTATCACTGTTAAGTTACAGCATATAGTTTGTGAAATTTTTTTTTTCATTTTTTCGATGATAAACTGGGAAAATCAGCAGTCATATCAATGAAATCATGGCTCAAAAAAAAGGTTTTGATGCTTTCTCGATGAAGCGCAAAGATTATGAAAACAGCAGAACTACTTATTAAGTTGCATAGTAGCAATATGAAGCTTGTAACGGATTTTTTTTTCCGGTGCTCCACCAGCAAATATCCCAAACTATTTTGGGCATCTCCTCTATCGCTCAATTAAGTCGGGCGCCAGCTGAATTTTCACGGAAAATCCAACGGTAAACCAGCCTCAGAGGATAACTCGTCTACCCTGAGGACTTTCGTGGCGGGGCTAACAATGCCGAGCCAGCATTAGCATGAACGGTAGAGTGGGCGAGGTCCACCAATGTCGGAGCAAAATCCATTTCCCTACTCTGGGTGTATTCAACCCCCAGAAATAACGAAATAGTTCTTTCAAGGGAAAATTCCCTCGTTTCCCCATCCAAGACGTTTGAAACAGTCCATAACGCTTCCTATCCTCCTCCAGAGGGCTCGAACCTGGAGAAGCTGCGAATTACCTGCGAATCCTTCTCACCCCGCAGGGCGCCGAATACTGAGAGGCGGATGCGACCTCGGCCCCTGGAGACGATCTCACTGGCCGAGAGTCCACCCCAACTAACCCCAATGCTCGGTAAAAGCAATCTCATCACGGGTCAACACCCGGAGTACTAGTCCTGGAGGCCCGCGAAATCGGATGTCCAGGAGTCTGCACTACTCCCCATCCACGGACTCCCGCACCCTCCATTCCCCTCGTCCTGGGTCATGAATCCCTGCAATCACGGAGCGAAGCATTCCATGACTCCAAAGCAATTCTGTTATTTACGTATGGGACGCTGAGCATCCCATTCTCTCGCTGTCTCTGATGGTTTCTCGATGAAGCGCAAAGACTCTCTGACTCTCAGAGACAGCGTCCCCTTAAGAACCCTTACGGATTCACGCCACTACCAGCTATCATCGAGGACCGGACGATTCCATCCGCTCGAATCAAGCGCCTGTCACCGACTTTCGAAATCTCCTAGGGCCTTCTCCCCCTAGTCTGAACATCTCAACGGCGGTGGGTCATCCGTTACCCCACCAATCAGCTCGACGGCAATCGAGGGGGCGCTAGTCCTCTCACCTAGCCGTTGGTCCCTAGGCTAAGTCGATAGTGCCTCTAGATTCGCCCAGTTGGAACGCCTGTACGTCGGCTCTGAACTCCCTAACACAGCTGGGCGAGTTTCTAGATATGGCGACACGGTAACGACAGCCTACAGTAATACCGAGGGGCGCGGCTACGCCCAGCCGCGCATCTCAGTATTAGTGTTTCATGGTCTTCTCACCTTCCGAGCGGCCCTCGGCCGTCATCAGATGTCTCTCTCATCTTCGGCTTAGCTTCTGCAGCTAGCCGCTAGATGTCGTTCCTTGTCTTTCTCTCTCTCTCTTTTAGGTCTTTCTATTAATATCTCTTATTTTTCCGCAGGGTAATATATTTACCCCGGAACGAGATAAAATCTCGTTACAAGCTTTAGGACATATGGAGGTCATATGGGGGTCATATATGGATTTTATGGCACGCCGTGCAATAAGCCGAGTTTATCGCACGCTGCGCTTCGCGCAGCGTGCCTCAAACTCGACTTCTGCACGATGTGGCATAAAATAGCATAGACCACTCGGGCATAAACTTCGTTTTCAACGAATGTGAATACAGACCTCGCCTTCGGCTCGGCCTGTAAACTTCACATTAGTCGACAACGAAATTTGTGCCCTTGTACTCTAATGTACTAATATGGGGTTACATAAAAGTTGTACGGGGTCCTATGGGGGTCATATGAGGTTATTTGGAAGTCATCTGAGGTCATATGGTGTCATAATAGGCTCATATGGGATGATACAGCGTTGTATGGGGTCATATGAGGATTGCATGGGGTTATACGTAAGTCATATGGAGGCCATATGCGGCAACATGAGGGTCATATGGGCTCATATGGGGTTATTTGAAGTGGTATAGGTTCAGATGAGGTTCATCTAGGGGCTGTATGAGGTTATATCGGAGTAATATGGCATTATATGAGGGTCACACAGGGTCATATGGGCGTCACATTGGGTCATATGTACTCATATCGGGTTATATGGCGGTCATGGGGGGTCATATGGAGTCATATATAGGAGTTAAATGAGTCATATGGAGTCGTATGGTGTTATGGGGTCATACAAGGATCGCATCAGCTCATACAAGAGTCATATGCTCATACGGGATTATATGGAGTAATATGCAGTTATGTGGGCTTATATAGGGTCATGTGGGGCACATATATGTCACATGGAGCCAAATGGGGTCATATGGGGGTTCTCTGGGCTCATAAAAGGGTAATATGGGGATCATAAGAGAGTCGCATGGGTGTCACTATTCAAAACAATAAAAAATAAGCGAAATAAATTTCAAAAATAGGGAATCCATTCAGAAACATATTGCTAATTTATTAGCAACATAAACTATACCCATATACAGAAAATGCGGTTATCCACTTGTTTGAATATGCTATATCGTGCTCTTTGCAGGCAGCGTCCAATCGATTGATGCCTGGATCACCACGCTTTACACGTTCTTGGAATTTCGTCCCAGGTCCACAGTACTGCTATCCACCAGGAATATACAGTTCTACTAGAAGATTATAAGATAATTGATAAGATATTGATAAGATATTGATAAGATAATTTACTAAGCCTTTAGCGCTCCCCGCAGATTCAGCCTCTTTCATGGTTCCATAACAAGTAACTCAATCAGACTATAAATGCAGTGTATTTATACATTTAGTGATCAGTCATCTTGTCATAACATGGCGACCAGAGTTGAGTTCAAACAACCAGGTACCAAGATGTCCATCATCAATTTTGATGAGTACGCACAAATAAATTCAATCGTTGAAAGACGTCATGGACCGCTTCTACCGAGTACTATCCGCGCAATACTTTGTGGACCATCACATTTTGGTAAAACTAACATTCTCCTTACCCTCATTACTCATCTCGACCGTTTCAGATTCGAGAACATTTATATTTACTCAAAATCTCTCTCTCAACCGAAATATAACTTTTTGAAGAACTTATTAGCAACTGTGCCAGCTGTGAGGTATTTTCCTTATTATGATCATGAAGAAGTGATTGCACGAGAAAAAGCGCGATCGAATTCTCTTATGATTTTAGATGATGTAGCCTGTGACAAACAAGACAATATGTGAGCTTTTTTTGTATAGGTCGTGACAGCAATGTGGATTGTTTCTATTTATGTCAGACTTACTCACGCATTCCGAAGCATCTGTGGGTCATAATACAAATTTGATAGTACTCTTCCGTTAAGACGAATTCAATTTAAAGTATATCTACAATGATGATGTGAACACTGATATGTCATTCACTCAGTTCAAGGATCTGTGCTCATCCTATTGGAGTGAAAACCAGTATAGTACGTTGGTGATTAATAAAGAAAGTGAAATGAACGCAGGTCGTTACAGACGAGGATTTGACAGTTTCATTATTTTAAATACATAGTACTATATAAGATACCATCCAGTAAGAGTTAGGACTCACTGTATTAACACGCAGACCACCAATTTCAAGAAGCAAGGACACATCTTACATCAGATTGCCAAAGCAAGTGAGGCAATTCGAAGGAAGCATAGACTAATTTAAAGTGGACGAGATGCTGTGGAGCGAACAATGAATGTGACTTTTCGACCAGTGACTACACCTCTCCAACAGTTGATAAACAATCAATGAAAAACGAGCAGATCCACTTGAAAAAGGCAGAAGAAGAAGAAGAAGATCTACCTAATATAAAGGTAAAAGAAAGACAAGGTGAAATTGACACGCCTATCGATGATGGGGAGATGGAAACTCCTGGTCTTTCTAGATCTCGTGGACAAGATACTCCTGTGTTGAGAGAGAAAAAAATATTTCCAAAAAAACTGTATTCCCCAGTGGAGTTCACCGTGCCCCCTCGAGAGCCGGAGTCGTCAATCAAACCATCCCCAACCCTATATGCAATACAATAATATGTGGCCTTCCATATGAAAAGGGCCCTTGTGAAGGATCTTAGTTTCCGAGATATCGGCATTTTTGTGATTTGAGTTGAAATTATCTTTCTTTTTTATTGTTCCAAATGGAAGAAGAACTCTTCCCGCGTCGAACTAGATCTGTTAAACCTCATTATGTCAACTAGAAGTCAATCATTTCGACTTTGGAAGAAAAAAAAGAAAATGGCCCTTATGGCGGAGCCATGCGAATTCTACATGAGGGGCCCATCTAGGGAGGTTTTTTATGATTGGAAGAGGGTTTTATTATACCAGGGTGATTTTATGTACGAAGGGGATTTCAATTGGAAGAAGGGGGTGAAAAAAGGAAGTTCCATGTTTTTTTTGGGGGGGAGGAGGGGGGGGGGATTTTTCTATGGGGATTACTGTTATTGGGAGGGGATGTGATTGTAGTGAGGGTTTTTTTTTGTTACGGAGGGCTTCTGTTGTGGGACATGGGATACAATTGAGGTGGGGAACAGAAGAAGGAGGTTTCCTGTTGGGTGAAGATTTTATAGCCGTGGGAGGGGGGGGGGACGTTTTCATAACTAAGATGGAGTTGGTTCTCTTATGCGGAGTAGGTTTCGTGGAAACACGATAAAATCTCAGAGTCAAGAGTATTTGGCGTGAGGGTTAAGAATAAGGGTCGGAGATTAAGGTCAAAAATAAAAGTAAGGGTCATTAGCGTCAAAAATTTTCTTTGCAAATCTGGATGTTTCATGCCATTTCTTATGGTTTGAGGCACACTCTTTAGAATCTAGAAATTCTGACCCTTTTGACCCTAAAATGCAGACCTTTATGACCCTCAAATTTTATTGCAAATTTGGACGTTTCATGCAATTTTTTATTGTTTGAGATGTACTATTTTCTTGTTCGACAATTTTGACCCTTATAACCCTAAAATTTGGACCTTCATGACTCTAAAATTTTATTGCAAGCTTGGACGTTTTCTGCAATTTTTTTCATTGTTTGAGATATATTTTTCTTGTTCGAAAATTTTGACCATTATTGTTTTTGACCAAAATGTAAGCCTCCTTTTTCGTTGGAAAAATTTGACTAAGCCTTGTGACTCTCAGTTCTGACCCTTGTTTCTGACCCTCGTATTTGACTCTCGTGACCCTCAACTCTGACTCTCATTTTTAAAGCTCCGTTTGGGAGCTCGGATGATTTCTAGGTTCAACGTAAACAATTTCGGAAATGAGAAAGATTTAGCATTAGTTTCAGAAAAAAAAATCTCTAAACAATCCCCAAATTCGGTAGTTAAAATTTTATCATCCCATCAAAGATTTTCAGCTTTGAAAGACTGAAAAGTTAAGATGAGGATTTTCTAGTCTAGTCAAGAATTAAAAGACTCCTTTCTGAAATTTCGAACTTTTCCCTCTGTGAATAACGACGATTTCTACCTGTTCTACGATACGTACTAACTGAGCGATACACCACATGCACATACATGATGTCTAGAGTTTTGTTTGCGCGCTGCGTTGGTCAGCTGTTAGTGAATCACCGATGGGCCAGTGATCTTCGTGTTTAAACTCAGTTCTCATCACATTACCTGGGTAATAAATCAAAATATTGCTTCAACAATATTGAGACAATTGTTATGTGAATAATTTTCATCACCTGGACATAGAAAAAGTTTCAGATGTTATGGATCCGAGCGGTTGGGTTCGATGTAGGGATTGATTACACGCGATTAGACAGTAGAAATAATTATCTTTATTGAAAATTGAACTTATGTGATTAGTTTACCATTTATTAAACAAATAAGTACTCGGATTGATACTGAAGGTATCAGGCGAGTATAAGTATAAAAAGGTAATTCAAGACTCGTCGAGTAACTGGCCTCGAGGCAACGAATTCACGAGTCTTTTATGCACCCGTGTAATTCGATTGCATCAGGTCGTTGTTCTTCGTCGCACACCTGCGAGGCATCGGGTGACGTCTCCCAGCGCGCGCCAAGGCCAGGCGTCGTGGCGCAAAGTGCTGACGCTGCACCCCAGTTATCCACATTCGTCGTTTATATGTGAAGTTTAATTCACGAGTATTCGCCGTTATTTTATATTACCTTATTCCACTGTTTTGTTTCCGATAACACGTGCCACTTTCGTCACTTTATGTTATCCGAATCAACAGAGGAATTTCATAATATTATTTGGAGCATTACATCCCTCCTCGCCAGGGAAGAAAATTACTACCCTTAGAAATTTTCTCTATTAACCCTATCTCATCGATACAATATTGAATTAATATGGTTTTACATTAATAATCAATATTCACAGATTCTCAATTCAATACATACATTCTTATGCTATTTCGAAATTTGACGCTTCCCTCCTGGATGCTGGCCATGGTTTCCGATACCAGCAGTAAAGGGTCAGCCCTGAGATGATTGCTAGAATCACCATCGCTCCGGTGAATATCGATGAAGGATGTGTGAGGAACTCTCGATAGTCGAATTTCTTTCTCACAAGATTCAGGTCTTCTTTCTCAGCTTCCAGCTGTACGTGAAGCCCTTCTAGTTCCCTCATGTTTCCGACGACATTGGTCAGCTAGACGTCGCTCAGGTTGAATTTTCGTTGCTCTAGTTGAGTGACAGTGACGTCATTCAACGTCAAGTTCAACTTTGGATGAACATGAGCGTTGTATGTCACTTCACGTGACTTCCGCCCTCTTATAGTGAAGTCAGAAGCAATTATCTCACAGGAATCTTTGACTCGCAGGATTCCTGAGTCCTCCAGAATATCCCATTCTTCCTTGTCACCGCAGGTGACTACTATTCCCCCAGGTTCTGGAGCCGCTTAGAACCATGCGTTGTCCTTTCTCATTTTTATAAGGGTGAGCCCTTGAAGCTGGAGGTGTTTCACCACACAAGTATTGGGCATCTTCTCCGAATTCATAAACATTTGCACCTCGCACGGACTCGTATTTTTCACCTACTATATTGGCAAAGACTCAGTGCATAAGTATTGTCCTCGAAATTGTTTACAGCGATTTAATTGTCCCTCAGTCATTGGCACGAACTGCTGTGTCGCTCCCCAAATTACCAGAAGTTCATTCCTCGCCTCCAAGTATGAGTGATAGCCGTTCGTTGTCCGCACAGCAATCCCATGCGTCAGCAAAACGTCGAACGCTTGGGAGTCAACGAGTGGTATTTCTACCATGGTAATAATTTTCAAGCCGCATGCATGTACACTGACGGTGGATACCTCCTGTAGTTGATACATCCCGCCTACTTCGCGCTCAAAGGGGAAACTTAAACCTTTTGGTAACTTCGCTGTTTTAAGGAGGGTGACTAAACCGTCCTCTGTGAACACCCCTGTATCCAACACCAACCCCCTGGAGTCAGTAAGTAGCTTCTTGATCTTCGCAGCATCCCTGAGTACTCCAGTGTAGATTGCTTCCAGTATCATGAGATGTTCGTCCACGTTGATTTTATTCATTATTATCGTGTTCTCATGATTTACTTCACTCACAGCCTCCTTAATGGACTGCATCAACTGCACCCTCAAGTGTGAAACAGCCGGACATGTTTTCCGAAAGTGTCCTTTCGCCGCGTGTGGAACGTCCTCTAACTGTGTAATCTGGCAGAGATCCCGTCGAGTAGGACCTCGCCCATCATCAACCGCTCCTGAAGCTCCAAAAAGATGCTTCAAGTGTGACAAGCTTGGACATTTTTCTCGTGCCTGCCCATTGCGCTCCAGCAACCGTCCTGGAACCCGTGTTGCGCCTTCTACTGGGTCCCCCGTGAAGACATTTCGGTTCAAGGGCTCAACGAGAAGACCCGTCAGGAAAAGTGTGTGGGAACGACTCGGACCCCCCGTTTCCCGACCAAAATACTTTGTCAGGAAGCATCCGTATTTGAAGCATTCTGTGGATGAATTCACGTTTGAATACCGGGTAAGTCCGTATATCTCTTCCACTCTTTTATTCTCCTGCCTCTCCTTGACTTCCGAAGTCTCTATTTCTTCTAATTTTCCCCTATTTTTTGNCGTCAGGAAAAGTGTGTGGGAACGACTCGGACCCCCCGTTTCCCGACCAAAATACTTTGTCAGGAAGCATCCGTATTTGAAGCATTCTGTGGATGAATTCACGTTTGAATACCGGGTAAGTCCGTATATCTCTTCCACTCTTTTATTCTCCTGCCTCTCCTTGACTTCCGAAGTCTCTATTTCTTCTAATTTTCCCCTATTTTTTGGTTGTTTCAGTGCACCAGATTCCCCCATTATCCTGGACACGTGAATCTGGAGTTCAAGCAGCAAGTCAGGCGATGGAGAAATTCCAGTAGAAAGGATCTGAACGTCCTTTGGGATCTTTCAGTTCGCTCTGACATCGAGACTGGCGTGGAAGATATCTTTAATCTCCGTCGTCTCTTCGATGAAACTCCAGTTCCTCAGCCATGCCACGTACCCCAATTTCTGGACAACAATGACGCACACGCGACACTCCGCTAATTGTTTCGGTGCTGTGACTGTACCTTGTAACTAATGGTTTAATTGAATAAACGCCTTATAAGGACAATTCTGTTTTTTTCATGAAAAATCCCTTATCCCTTAGATAAGAAAATTTCAGGTCTTCAAAGGGTTGTATCGTGCGAGGCAGGGGACCATATAGTCATACCTCTATTAATGGTCGTATTTAGTTGACGTGAACTCTCTGCGTCTTTTGCTTGTTTCCGCTTCGAATTACGTAGTTAATGTCCGATTTCCTCTCGACAATTTCGTAGGGACCGATCCAGGGCTGTGTCAACTTTTTTGATCTTCCGCGTCGTAGAACATCGTTTTTCAAGAGAACCTTGTCGCCAACTTTGAACTCCATTGGCTCTGCATCTTTATCATACTGGATTTTTGATCACCCTTTCAACTTGTCAAGGGTCTCTTTTACCTCCTGATGAGCTGCAGGTAATCTCTCTCGTAGTTCCTGAGCGAAGTCATCATAACAGTATGTCAAACGGGGTGGCTGCCTAACGGCTGTCGGTAATTCAGCGCGTCTTCCAAAAATCAGCTCAAATGGCGTCATTTTTGTTGCCGTGTGGGGCGTAGTGTTACATGCAAACATAGCATATGGCAGTTACGTATCCCAATTCGTCTGATCCTCTTGAATGAAGCTTCTCAGGTACTCTGCTAGAGTGCGATGCGACCTCTCGACAATGCCATTGGTCTGCGCATGATAAGCCGTCGTCTGAATCTTCTTAATTCTCAGAAGTTTACAGGCATTTCTGAATACTTCCCCCACGAAATTTGGTCCTTGATCCGTGAGAAGCCTCTGTGGTGTTCCGTACTCACAGATTATCTTCTCTGCGAATGCACGACCGATGGTGTTAGGCTCCTGGTCAAGAATGGGAATAGCTTTGCTGAATTTCGTCAGAGCATCCTGAAACGTCAGGATGTATTTATTCCCAGCGTTCGTAACGGGCAATGAACCAACTATATCCATAGCACACTGCTCAAATGCTGTTTCAGGGGTTTCGCCGACGATCATGGGTATTTTTGTGGCTTTTCTCAGCTTGTTGAGTTGACATTCCTCACAGCTTCCCACGTATTTCAACACGTCAGATTTCATTCCCTTCCAATAGTATCTCTGTTTCAGTTTAGCATACATTCGTTTTTTACCAGGATGTCCAGCAATCGGTGTATCGTGATATTCTCGTAGTATTTCCAAAATACCCGAAAATGGTATCTCATCGTCAGCAGGTGTAATGACCCCGCTGTCGGAGTCCGAGTTCGCCACTCTCCCCGTCTCTGTCTTTGACTGCGCTCGAATTACAACACTGATGCGACTCAGTGCGTCAGCGTTGGTATTTAATTTTCCAGGCTTGTATACCACCTCGAAGTCATACTCCTCTAGTTTCAGACGCCAGTGTACGAGATTTGAACCTGGATCCTTGACGTGAAAAATCCACCTCAAGGGCCTGTGGTCAGTAACTACAATGAACTTTCGCCCATATAATTAGGGTCGGAAGTGATGAGCACCCCACACAATGGCTACTAGGTCCCTCTCTATAGTACTGTATTTTTGCTCTGCAGCATTAAGCGTCCTGCTGGCATAGGCAATTGGCAGATCCTTGCCGATCTCCCCCTGTGACAACACAGCTCCTACAGCCTTGTTTGATGCATCTGTAATTAGCAGAAATGGCCTCTGGAAATCTGGATATTGCAGGATTGGCGCTGTCNGATTTCCTCTCGACAATTTCGTAGGGACCGATCCAGGGCTGTGTCAACTTTTTTGATCTTCCGCGTCGTAGAACATCGTTTTTCAAGAGAACCTTGTCGCCAACTTTGAACTCCATTGGCTCTGCATCTTTATCATACTGGATTTTTGATCACCCTTTCAACTTGTCAAGGGTCTCTTTTACCTCCTGATGAGCTGCAGGTAATCTCTCTCGTAGTTCCTGAGCGAAGTCATCATAACAGTATGTCAAACGGGGTGGCTGCCTAACGGCTGTCGGTAATTCAGCGCGTCTTCCAAAAATCAGCTCAAATGGCGTCATTTTTGTTGCCGTGTGGGGCGTAGTGTTACATGCAAACATAGCATATGGCAGTTACGTATCCCAATTCGTCTGATCCTCTTGAATGAAGCTTCTCAGGTACTCTGCTAGAGTGCGATGCGACCTCTCGACAATGCCATTGGTCTGCGCATGATAAGCCGTCGTCTGAATCTTCTTAATTCTCAGAAGTTTACAGGCATTTCTGAATACTTCCCCCACGAAATTTGGTCCTTGATCCGTGAGAAGCCTCTGTGGTGTTCCGTACTCACAGATTATCTTCTCTGCGAATGCACGACCGATGGTGTTAGGCTCCTGGTCAAGAATGGGAATAGCTTTGCTGAATTTCGTCAGAGCATCCTGAAACGTCAGGATGTATTTATTCCCAGCGTTCGTAACGGGCAATGAACCAACTATATCCATAGCACACTGCTCAAATGCTGTTTCAGGGGTTTCGCCGACGATCATGGGTATTTTTGTGGCTTTTCTCAGCTTGTTGAGTTGACATTCCTCACAGCTTCCCACGTATTTCAACACGTCAGATTTCATTCCCTTCCAATAGTATCTCTGTTTCAGTTTAGCATACATTCGTTTTTTACCAGGATGTCCAGCAATCGGTGTATCGTGATATTCTCGTAGTATTTCCAAAATACCCGAAAATGGTATCTCATCGTCAGCAGGTGTAATGACCCCGCTGTCGGAGTCCGAGTTCGCCACTCTCCCCGTCTCTGTCTTTGACTGCGCTCGAATTACAACACTGATGCGACTCAGTGCGTCAGCGTTGGTATTTAATTTTCCAGGCTTGTATACCACCTCGAAGTCATACTCCTCTAGTTTCAGACGCCAGTGTACGAGATTTGAACCTGGATCCTTGACGTGAAAAATCCACCTCAAGGGCCTGTGGTCAGTAACTACAATGAACTTTCGCCCATATAATTAGGGTCGGAAGTGATGAGCACCCCACACAATGGCTACTAGGTCCCTCTCTATAGTACTGTATTTTTGCTCTGCAGCATTAAGCGTCCTGCTGGCATAGGCAATTGGCAGATCCTTGCCGATCTCCCCCTGTGACAACACAGCTCCTACAGCCTTGTTTGATGCATCTGTAATTAGCAGAAATGGCCTCTGGAAATCTGGATATTGCAGGATTGGCGCTGTCATCAGAGCTGATTTCAGGCTCTCAAACGCGTTCTTCTCTATTGTCCCCCAGGTCCAGGTTACATGCTTTCGTAGCAGATTAGATCAAGGTTTTGCGATTTTGGAAAAGTCCTTGATGAATTTCCGGTAATAGCCCGCCAGACCCAAGAAGGACATTATTTCCTTTTCGCTCTGGGGCTCCGGAAAATTCGACACTGCTTCTATTTTACTAGGATCGGCCTTGATCCCATCTTTGGTGATGATATGACCCAGGTACACAACTTTTCTGCTCACGAAATTGCACTTGTCAGGTTGAAGTCTCAGCTTTGCATTCCTCAAACGCTGCAGTACCTCCCTCAGCCTCTTATTATGCTCCAGTAGATCTGGTCCAAAAATCACGATGTCATCGAGATAGACAAAACACCGGATTCCCTGAAGTCCAGCCAAGACGGAATTCATCAACCTCTGGAATGTCGCAGGGCCGCCCTTAGCCCCAAAAAGCAATCTGTTGAATTCATAGTGCCCGTAGGGTGTAGAGAAAGCAGTCTTGCATTTATCCTCTTCCTTTACGGGTATTTGATGAAAACCCGAGGCCAAATCCAGAGTTGAGAAATATTTCGCATTACCCAAACGATCCAAAATGTCAGAAATATTGGGCAATGGAAATGAATTACCAATCGTGACGTCATTCAAACGTCGAAAATCGACGACCACACGAAATTTCCGAAGCATCCATCTTTTTCGGCACAACGAGCAGAGGTGCATTCCACTGGCTTTTATTAGGTCGTACGACGCCATTTTGCAGCATCTCTTTGACCTGGCGGTCAACTTCTCCCATCTGCGCCTCTGGTCACCGATGAGGTCTCGCGCTGATGGGCGCAGTGCCAGGTTTTAATGGAATTTCATGTTCTAGATGATGAGTCACTCCCGGAGAATCCCCCGGCAATTGAACGATAGAATTGTATTCCTCCAAAATTTCCAAAAGAGACTCCTTCTCCTCCCTGTTCAGATGATCAATTCTCAAATTCTCATGCAGCAATTTAATGCGATCTCTTACCTTGCACCTTTTTGAACTTTTCAGCATCATAATGATTTCTTTCAACCGCAAAGGCTCAAGTTTCACCGTCGGCAAATCGACAAAAACATCATTTTCATTCGTGTTGATAATGCAGACTATTGCCTGGCCGTTTACTGCTTTCGTCAGGCATTCTCCCATAAAAACTCCTTTCGCCACCTGTTTCTTGCGAACAATACCCGTATTTCTGCTACGTGTGGGTACTTGAAGTAATACCTCACTCCTAGCTTCTATTTTTGTGGGCTCTCTGTCCTGGAACAGGTCGAAAGGTCATCCATTGATGATCAAAGCCTTCCCATGAATAGTTTCCACCTCTAGGCTAGGTGAAGACAGAAAATCTTCACCCAAGATTCCCCCGATGCAAGGAAAAGTTTCAGGTACCACTTGAAACACATTTCCCAGGTACTTGTTCCCAATTTTCAGGTATAGAATCGCCTCCCCCGAGGTTGTNCTCCTAGCTTCTATTTTTGTGGGCTCTCTGTCCTGGAACAGGTCGAAAGGTCATCCATTGATGATCAAAGCCTTCCCATGAATAGTTTCCACCTCTAGGCTAGGTGAAGACAGAAAATCTTCACCCAAGATTCCCCCGATGCAAGGAAAAGTTTCAGGTACCACTTGAAACACATTTCCCAGGTACTTGTTCCCAATTTTCAGGTATAGAATCGCCTCCCCCGAGGTTGTGACATCCTGATTGGAGATCCCTCTCAGCACTCGATTTCCCGGAGAGATTTCAACATCATCATTCAGCTTATGTTTCCGCACGAGAGATGCTTTCGCTCCAGAATCAGCCAAGAACAAACTAGGCCCCTTCAATTCTGCTGCATTGAGTAAAATCTGCGTTTTAATCTCAGCAGATTTCGCTGGTTTTATCATCACCTGATAGGCCCCTACTGGAAGTACTTTATCAGCATCAGCTTTCTCACTTTTCTTTTTTGCAAAGCTATTATTATTGCTTCCGGCCGCTTTATCATGTTTGAATGTCGAGGCCATACCATCTTTGCAATTAGCAAATTCTGATGGAATTTTTTGCGAACTTGGTATCCCCAATCTTTTCTTCAATTTACGACTGTCCGTAGCCTCGTGACCTGCATATCTGTAGTATTTACAAACAGTCTCGAAAGCGTTGACGCTGCGTCTTTCTGACGCAACTGGTAATGTTGACTTACGCTGCCCGTTATTACGACATTCCTTCGACTGATGTCCCGGTTGTCCGCAGGTAAAACATTTTCCAGTTGATAGTCTACCCAGAGAATTTCGATTTTCTCCGGTGAGGTCCTTCTGTGTCACTGTAATACCTCCATTTTTCCCTTTGTGCGTGCCAGATATAGTTTTCTCCAGCTCAATGGTTCCCACACAAGCATCATGGAGAGTTTTAAAATTGTATGCTCGTACCAGTAACTGCGGTTGTCCACGTAATCCCTGCTCGAACATAAGTTTCGCCAGGGTCATCATCAGAGTTTTAGAGGCTAATTTTTCTCCCTCTGTGAATTCAGTGTATAGACTCAATAATCCATTCAAGAAATCCAAAGTGACTTCTTCTGTGCGAGCCACATATTTAGCGACATCTTCATTTTCCCTTTGTTGCAACGTGCTGAACTCCGCCTGAAGTCCCACGAGACTTTTTGTTTTCCCAAACAACGACTCTAATTCGGTTTTCAGCTGTGCATAGGACGTAACTGTCCGATATTTTAATTGTTTCATAGCACTACCTTCCAGCTTACTCCCTAGAATTCCGTCTAGCAAGAAATCTTGAAGCTCTGGAAATACTAACTTTCTAGCGGTTTCCACTGATTTCAAAAAAGCATCCAATTTATCTGGATTTTCTCCTCCAAATTGACGCACCATCTGAAGCGCACCCTTTAAATCAAGATGTGCCCTCACAGTACCTCGGTTATTCTGCAT
Source organism: Diachasma alloeum (assembly GCF_001412515.2). Classification (NCBI taxonomy): domain Eukaryota; kingdom Metazoa; phylum Arthropoda; class Insecta; order Hymenoptera; family Braconidae; genus Diachasma; species Diachasma alloeum. Next base: position 164,653 of record NW_021681489.1, read on the forward strand.
ATTTTGCTCAACCCAGGCCTCCACCAGTAGTTCCCTGACGTCATTCCTTTCCTTTTCTGCCTCCTCCCGACGAAGCCGCTCAGATTCAAGAAGTCGTTTCATTTTCTCCTCCCTTACCCTTTTCTCCACCTCGAGATCCACCACTTGCTCGTGCAAACCAACGATTTTATCTCTGAGATGATCTAGACGTCGAGGTGGTCATTCCGCTTCCGATTGTCCAGCTGGAACAGATCTACGACGTTCGTTCCCGGGATTTTGATTTGGAATTAAATCCCCTGCTCCGAGTACTCCCGAACGGGAGAAAACATTACTTGGCGTAGAAAACGGCTGTTCAGGTGTTCCATCGCTCTCTCCCGCTTCTTCCCCCTCGTCCTGAATCACCTCGATGTCATCAAAAGTATTTCCAGGTATAACTTGGGGATTCTAAGGACGAAAACGCTGGTTTTCCCGCAGATTTACCTGAGGGTTCAATACACCTCCTTCATTTTTCGGCGTACTGTTCGCTAGGCCTCCCCCAGGCAACTCATTCGGTAACTCGTCATTATCTTCCTGATGAACTTCAACGTTTACCTGTTGCTGATTGGCGGCTAACATACTCTGATGAACCGATTGAGAATATCTCCGTTGTAGATTGACGCTTCTATTGATATTCCCATCTGAATGGAACAGATTTCTTCTCACCCCCAGCGCCGATATGGAGTAAGACTCGCCGAACTCTGATTCCTCTCGTCGACTACCGTTTGCTCCAGTAATTAACATCGTCGATTATTTATATCTTGGCCAAAAATAAAATAATCTTACCTGAGTAGCTACTCCTCAATACTAGTCCTTCCTGTCGGACTAGGTTTCCACTGTACTAGGCCCTTTATTACACTGATGTAGTGGGGTAGGTTTTTATCACAATGGCAATCCTCTCGTGCCCCCGATGAAAGGTCCACGAAAAATTTTCGGCTGGTTTACCTCAAAGGTAATCTTCTCGCTCCCTCGATGTAGAGGGTTATTACACGTGTTGGCCAGACTACACCCAAGTAGTCCAATTCCTCAGATAATATCCCGTTCTCTATCACTGTGTAATTAGACAGTGGTTGATCAGGCCTCCGTCTTCCCAAAATGACGCTGCCACCAAATATGTTATGGACCCGAGCGGTTGGGTTTGATGTAGGGATTGATTACACGCGATTAGACAGTAGAAATAATTATCTTTATTGAAAATTGAACTTATGTGATTAGTTTACCATTTATTAAACGAATAAATACTCGGGTTGATACTGAAGGTATCAGGCGAGTATAAGTATAAAAAGGTAATTCAAGACTCATCGAGTAACTGGCCTCGAGGCAACAAATTCACCAGTCTTTTATGCACCCGTGTAATTCGATTGCGTCAGGTCGTTGTTCTTCGTCGCATACCTGCGAGGCATGGGGTGACGTCTCCCAGCGCACGCGAAGGCCAGGCATCGGGGCGCAAAGTGCTGACGCTGCACCCCAGTTATCCACATTCGTCGTTTATACGTGAAGTTTAATTCACGAGTATTCGGCGTTATTTTATATTACCTCATTTCACTGTTTTGTTTCGGATAACACGTGCCACTTTCGTCACTTTATGTTATCCGAATCAACAGAGGAATTTTATAATATTATTTGGGGCATAACACAGACATAACCTTCAACATTTTGCATTCTACTCTGATGTAAGTACAATCAATTTTTTCAAAGTGATCATCGTTATTTCGAAGAGGATTTCTCGAAGAATGATAATTGTCAAAAATTGGAGTGTTATTATTAATGTATCATATCATTGCGAAAATAATAGTAATAATGCATTATATCAGTGTAACTTTTTACCGTGATATATTGGTCTAAAATAGTTAATACTCCTGTTCCAAAACGAATGGTTTTTCGAGAAGAAAAATGTCTTGAATAGCTTTGGAGTGCATAGTTATGGAGAAATAATTGATACCAAAAATATCAATATCCGGACTTTACACAGTAACCATGAATGAGCCAGTGATGTTATTAAGAGAATTATCCTAGTCTCTCACTGTCTGGAGCAAACACACCACAAGAAGGTCTTGAAGTCGTCAACGATTACTTTGGAATAGATAACTCCGGAGGAAATAGACTCAGAGGATGATGGCCTTTTTACATGTGAAAATGATCTTCCAGGAGATGTATGTATTGAAAAATTGATGAATTTGTGAAAGTTCCCGTATGGTTTGAATGATAGATATCCTTCAGAAATCACGGAATTTCCCGACAGAATTGAATTCTCCATGACTTATGCAGCATTTGCCAACAACAGACTGTGTCCTTAGGAACGATGCAGGCCCTGAACGAAGATGAGAAGATGAAGAGGATAAGGAAATCGATGGAACACTTAACAACAGTCCAAGTTAAACGAAGTTATAATAATTCTTGTAATAATAATTGTTATAATAATTCTTGTGCAGTATAAGGAGGCGTTCACATCTGAGACTTAATAAAAATCCTCCATGTTCTTACGAGGCAAAGATGCATTATCCTTTCGACTTCGCTCAACAAATTAATTTGCCTTACAGCTCTCAGCAGGTTGGGGCACTATGCTTTTTGGCTGGATATAAGGTAGCACTGTTTGGAATCGCAGTGGAATCTTTATAATAGTTTGTATTGTACGTCATTCCAGAAGCCTGCGCAACAGGGAAAGGAAGTAATGTCGTAATTTCACTAGTCCATCATTTTTTTGAAATGGTTTGGGCAAGACAGATGTAATTTGCCATGCTGACAATTGTTGTGGACAGAATAAGAACAACTATATGCTCCAATACGCTGCGTAGCGCACCATGACAGAGAAACATCGCTCATTCTAATTATCGTTCTTGCTTGTAGGACACACGAACTTTGCTCCTGATCTATTTTTTGGACTTTTTAAGAAGAAGTTCCGTTCCAGTGATTCGAACAGTGTAGAGGTTGTGTGTATTGCAGCAATCACTGGTTGCAGAAAAGATGACACCGTAATTACTGCTCAGGTTGGAACTGAATCAGGGACTATTCACATCGACACATACGTGTGGAGCAGCTTCTTCAAGAATTTCAATCCAATACCAGTGAATCACCTGCTCTCTTACAATCACTTCTGTATGAGCAGTGAAGATCCTGGTATAATCAAGTATAAATTTGGCTCTCAAAACTCAGATTACGAGGTTACGACAGTTTTCAAGCCAGACAATGCTGTTGAAATGCGTGAATCTTTCCCTATGGAATTGAAGCCCCTGGGTCTTACCAGCCAGCGTAAAAAATATTTATACGCGATGATTCGACTATTCGTGAGAGAGGAATCTAAGGATATCTTGTGCCCCAAAATTGATTCATCATCACTCTCAGAAGAGGAAGTACCACCTCCTCCCTCACCTCCCTCTCTTCAACTATCTCCAAGTCCTCTGCCCCAGTCATCAACACCAAAAACTCATCGATCCAGGAAGGAACAAACGTCCTCGTTCATTGCAGAGCTCAACGAATTGCCTCCATCTTCTCGAAAGCGTCCTCACTGTGGGTACTGTGGTGAGATTGGTCATCGTAATGGGGTCAGGGGTGGTATATCGTTGTGCCCAATACGTAAGGTCTCAGAACAATGATTTTTGTCCATAAAGTATACTCGAGTTAGTCGTTTCCTGTACTCACTTTCCGTCTACGATATGAATAAATTCATAAGTTCTTCAGTTTCACTGAATTTATTTATCCTTTTTGTATATTGCCTTACTTACAATTATGTTTACTTACCAAGTAATTGACCGATTTAGTTAGAAACTCTTAAAATTTCATTTTAGAAAAAGGACCCTTGTTGAGGAAATCTACGTTTGTTATTGAAAAAGGGTCTTATTGTAAATATAAAAAAGTGACCGCTCAATTTCGTGCATCATCATGATACCCTGGGTCAATCAAAATAGCAATCTCAGGAACTTCCAAGTAGAACTCGAATAAACCCATGGTCTAACTTCAACTTCATTTTTCTCAAAACACTGTTTTTCGAGTTTGTAACTTTAAACCTCCATAACTCCGCGAATTTTCAACTTAGAGAGCTCTATTTGAGCTCAACTTTCGCGGAATTTTACCAGGAATCCGCTTATGTAGCTAACTCAATACCGCTAACAAGGACACTTTTCATCTGGACGGCCACATATATAAAATTGTTAGAAGCTGGTAAAAGTGAAAAAATTCTGGATACATCGTATGGTGTGCGTATAAGCAGAGGAGTTTTGAAGATTGGTGATTCAGATTTTGAATATGATGATGATTCCACCTACATTAAAGGATTGGAATTCAAGCAGACACATGGATTAATGGAGCTATTATTCAAGAAGATACCCAATTATGGATTCATCAAATTAACTGTGTGACGTATTTCGCACCTCTGCGGACGATACGGAAATATGCAATCCTCGGCGACCCAATCAACGAACAAAAATGTTCGGCGCCAGCACGTGTGAAACGTGCACAAATTCGAAACAAAATACGAAACCAAAATAAAGCAAAATTTCAAACGAGAGGACGACTGCCGACAGCTCAGAACAACCGCGGTGGTGGCAGGGTTCCACAAAATGTCCTCCTTTAACAAATCTTGAAATCACTGGGTTTCTTTAACCTATTTCGCATAAATCACGAAAATTCGAAATCAGGGGGAATAAGTAGCTTTTATTCAAATGGAACCTTTCTTATCTCTAATATATTTCTCTCAAATCTCGAAATTATATATCACAATGAGTTAGCAATCACAAAGCAAAAGACTCGATACATCACAATTTTCTCTAACCGTAATCTGTCAAAAATAAAAATAGTAGTCAAGTTAAAAAAAAGAATGTCAGAATAAATCAAGATAAATTGAAGACAAAATATAAATGTCAAAAATTAAAATAACTAGTACAGTTCTGAATAAGTCAATAATTGCAGTGAGAAAGATAATAGTATTCCGAGAGATGAACGCCTCGATAATAGGCGGAATGAATAAGAGATCCGAATTTCGGTAGACGAAAACTGGGATTGTCCCGAGAGACAATAATAACAATAATACTCGCAACCGTACATAAGATCACACGACAACGAAAACTCGAGCGTCGAGAGCGACGCTACAACCCCAATTCTGTTTCCAAAGAATTAAATCCGATGTCCAATAAAAAATGAAATCATTAATTCGATACCTCAAACATCGGAAAATATCACTCTAATTTCAATATAACAGAATTGCCGCTAGCTGTCGAAAGATCCACATCCGACTATCGACAACTAGCTAAGTGAAACGAGAGTCGCAAACCGGACTGAAAGTACCACTGAATTCGCTCGACAAAACAAATATTCAAAAAAAAAATCAAATCATCAAATTATTTCAAAGGAAAAATCAATTCGAGAACCGAAATAATTTACCAGATACGAGAGGTTATACTCGGCCGAATAAGCGACAAGAATTCAACTGGATAAATGACTCGATATGAAAATGGCGTCACATCGCCCGACGCTAAGCATCGACAAGAACTCCGCTCCCCGTGATCCTCTTCAGGGGCCGAAAACTCAGGAGCTGCAATGAGATCAATCCTGGGAACCAAATATCTTCAAATATTGCCAAATCCCGGCAAATAACTCGTGCCGATATGCCACAATTTTTCCAAGACGAGCTTAAACGTAAGCGACAGGTCTCCAGCACGTCCAAACGAGAAGTGTCGGCACGTACGACGCTACCTCCGGTGCTCCCTCCAATTCCAATGTCGGAACACCTCATTGTTCCATGACGACTGCAACACGTTCTCCCATTGGCTATCAGGCCCAACCCTCCTGACAACCTTCCCTCGTGCTCGTTATCAATACAACGGCATGAGTCCTCATTTGCGTCATCTGAATCTATTTCCAGATTCCCCTCGGGAAAACCCCATATCGCACCAAGGTCCCTAGACAGTCGCCATGTTCCCTAACTCTAGCTCCATCCGCTAGCGTCACCACTCGGTTGTCCACCGAAGCTCCCTCCCCCGCGAGAACTCGTCAGCCATTCAAGTGCTGGTGACTACCCATGTAGTCATGAGATCTTCCCAAGGATAATCTTCACCTCGAAAGCCACAGCCCCAGGACTCCATATCCCTCGATGTCAACCGTCGATCCATAGACATTGGCTCGAGACAATATAAGCACAGAAATATTATAAATAAACTAAAGGGCTATGCCCCCTGCTCGCTCCGCTCGCCAACCCCCGGGGGGCTTCGCCCCCCCCCCGCTCTCTTCGCTCGCTCGCCCCTCCCAGTGTGACTGAGTGGATGTGACCGGGAGGGTTTTTCCGATAGCTCTATACATACTTTAGCATAGGATAGCTCTATACATACGTATAATTCCCCCCCTATATGGGCACCCCCCATATATATAGGCACCCCCCCTATATGGGCACCCCCCATATATTGTGATGTGTTATTTTCCGTCACAAATAGCATTTGTTGTTTATTCGACCGTTTCGCGTGTGGGTTTCGAATTTAAAAATCACCAGACGGGAAGTCACCAACCGACAGCGAGAGTCACGAGAGAGGTTCAGTATATTTTGTTAATTCTTTTGTTTTGTATCGTCTTCTGGATTGTTTGAATCGAATCTGGCGCCGACATCGTGAGACGGAGGTGGCAATGTCTCCGGGAATCGTCGAGGGACTTCGGGACACTTCGAGTTCGTGATGAGAGCCTCATGGGTCTTCGGATTGCCAGAGGTCGCCAGCTCTCGGGCAACTCTAGGGGAAACGTGACGTAGGAGCCCGGCTGGTTCAATGTGGAAGGGGAAGTGAAGGATTTCACTGAAATCAGAAGGAGGTTGAGTTAAATCGTCCTTTGGTGACGAAATTGTCAAGAGAATGATTTGGAAGGAGGTCAGAGGACAGTTGGATTTAATTGATACTCTGGGATAAATTGTTTTAATTGAATAACGTCTGAGAAGTCACTGTGCATGCGCCGACGGACTTGGTTCGGCCATGTGAGCGACAGAGTCTAGTTGTCTGGAAACTGATTGGAGGAGTGGACGGAACGAGCAGCCAATGAGCGTCGTTACCGCGTTTTCACAGTCCAGCGTGGTGTCGCTGGGAAAACAAACCTCACTTCTTATTTGGTGGTTTCAACACACGTTGTGTTTGAGCAATTTGTGGAGTTCAATTGCGTTGATTTTGAAGTTTTGGGGAGCCTGAAGGCGATCTGGAAGGAGAATAAGACCTGTGGAGGAAGCCCCGAGTGGATTCGTCTGGAGGAAGGTCTCGAGGACTCGGAATTGAGGAGTTTTTGAGACGTTTTCCGGAGGCATCGCGGTGGACTGCTGGGTGAGCGTGATGGCTACGACTCTGTATGACGCATCTGTGTAAATTTGTCGCGAGTAGGACTCTGGCCAATTTGAGAATTTTGAATAGATGTTCCGTGCATCTTAGTCCCGTAGGACTTTTAGAGTTTCGAGATGATTGCCGGATAGAGTCCTAGTCACTCTGATCAGTACTTGATTAGTGGGTCTTTTCTTCTCTCTCTCGTGCCGAATTGGAATCCTTGTGTTTGATCATTCGATTTCTGTTGTCTCGCGACATTGAGTCATTTCGTAGAGTTTCGGGCTCTCGGGTTTCATGTTGCGAGTAACGATTATTTTATGAATATTTTGGTTGTTGAAAATGAGTTAGTGTTGCGTCTAAATTAATCTGTGTTAGATGAACGCTCTCTCTGTCGGTGAATATTCAGTGAAGGACATTGAACGTAGGTCTTTTGTGTTTCGTGACCTTGCTTCGTTTCGCTGGCCCATTGTCTTGAGTGTTCGTATTTGTGTCGGACAGCCAGCGTTACTTGTCACGTAGATGAATTCTTGGGTTTTGATCGTTCAGGGTTGTTCAATCTACATGATTATTGTTGACGATATTTTGATTCTGGTTTTATTTATTTTTTCTCTTTGACATTGGTTATTCTTAACTTTTGGGGTGGTTAGATCTTTCAATTTAACTATCGGAAACTATATTATTTCTTTATTTTCCTATCAGAATCTTTCATTCCTTGGACAATTGTAGAATCAGTAGCGATCGAAACCTCATGATAGTTGATCGATCGAAACAACCAAAGGGGGTTTTCCAAAGAAATTGATTTGTTTTATTTGTATCGAGTCATCCAAGTCTGATTAAATATTGTGATTTTTCCCCCGCAATCTTGAGTCAACTTTATTTATTTGGTCGATACCTAGTCATATTTTAATCTAAGCTTCACCAGTGATCTTCACGCCGTTCTTCAGTCGGAGTTAGCAGGAGACCGTTTCGAAGCTTGGGATTATTCCGGAAATTTTGTTTTTGGCTATTCGTTTCATTCCAGTGGTCGTTCTGGTAATAACGACCTGGCGCTCGACTTATTTGATGTTTCAGGGTGGTCGTACGTCGAAGGGCTACGTAGTGGATCGAGGGTTCCGTGAACCTCAGGAAATTACGTCACAATATATAGGCACCCCCCCCTATATGGCCCCCCCCATATATGGGCACCCCCCATATATGAGCACCCCCCCCTATATGGCCCCCCTCCATATATGGGCACCCCCCATATATGAGCACCCCCCCACATATGGGCACCCCCTACATATGGACACCACCCCATATATATAAGCACCCTTCCATATATGGACACTCCTCATATATGGGAACCCCCAAATATATGAGCACCCCCCATATATATAGGCACCCCCAAATATATGGGGACCCCCATATATGAATACCCCCCATATATATGGGCACCCCCCATATATGGGCACCCCTCTATATATGGGCATCCACCCATATATGGGCAGCCCCCTTAGAACCCCCATGACCCTTACGACCCTTATCACCCCTATGACCCTCGTGACCCTTAGCACTCCTATGACTCTCGTGACCCTCAGCGCTCCTATGACCCTCGTGACCCTTAGCACTCCTATGACACTCGTGATCCTTACCACATCTATGACATTTAGAACCCCTATGACCCTCGTGACCTCTGAGACCATCGTGACCCTTATGACCCTTAGTCCCCCTATGACCCTTATGACCCTTAACACCCCTATGGCCGTTAGCACTTCTCTGACCCTCGTGATCCTTATGTTCCTTAGCACCTCTATGGCCCTCGTGACCCTTATCACTCTTAGCTCCTCTATGACCCTTATGACCCTTAGCACCTTTATGACCTTCGTGACCCTTAAGAATTAGTAATTCTGTGACCCTCGTGGCCCTTATAACTCTTAGCCCCTCTATGACGCTTATGACCCTTAGCACCCCTATGACCTTATGACCCTTAGGGCCCCCATGACCCTTGAAATCCTTAGCACCTCTATGACCTTTGTGACCCTTAATACTGTAGGTACATCTGTGACCCTCGTGACCGTTATGCCCCTTAGCCTCTCTATAAACTTTATGACCCTTAATATCCCTATGACCCATTGCACCTCGATGACCCTCGTGACCATTATGTCCCTTAGCACCTCTATGTACCTCGTGACCCTTAGGACGCTTAGCTCCTCTATGACCCTTATGACTCTTAACACCCCTGAGTCTTAGCACTTCTATGACTCTCGTAACCGTTATGAGCCTCATGACTCAGCCCCTCTATGACCCTTATGACCTGTAGCACCCCTATGACCCTTATGACCCGTAACACTCCTATGACCCTTAGTCCTATATTTATTATATAGAGAGCACCCTTGAGACCCTTACAGACCCTTTAAGACCCTTCGAGACCTTTTAAGACCCTTGAGACCCTTCCCTGAAAATTATCACCATTTCATGTCTTAACAGAAGTCGATTTGGAATTTTATAATATAGAGAGAAAAAACAAAGTAAGGAAAAAAACTACGAATGGACTCTCGCTTTACTGGTAAAAGTGACTTCTCGTCTGGACGTGGAAAATTCAACGTTGAACGGTCGAACAAAAATAACACGTTACAACTTATATGGATAACTATAGTAAAATTGTATCAGAAACCAAGGGAAACCGGAAGCATTATCGCGCGCAAAATGATTTTCGTGAAAATAGGAAGAGTGAAAATTATAATACTATCAACATTAATATCACTCGATAACCTCGGCAGGTAGGAGGTGCAGGTCTGCCAGAGTAAATGGTCGCAGAGTGGAGGAATCGAAAATTGGACTATGTCTATTGGGATGATCCCAATGAGTTAGTTGATCGACTATGATTACTTTATGCATCTCATGCGGCTGGTAATGCAAGTCACTCAAATGAAATGTTTTCCTTTATTGAAGAATTGCGGGAAGCACAAATCATTTATTAGAGTGGTTGATTGAGATCTCAACCTCATTTCTATCATGAGCGTTGACGTAGTCGGTCGTCAGTTAGCAAGTGGAAAAACCGGAGGCACTGGAATTCGAGGACCGCCAGGTGAAGGCTTTAAAATCTCTTCTGATGGTCAATATGATATAAATGGTAAGAGATTGTCTCATATCGCTGATAGTATGGATGAACAAGATGCTGTGTCTGCGGGAATGATGAAACGAGAAGTTCACATATTACAAGAGATAATCAATAAACATTGCAAAATTATTGAAACGTTGAAACGGAGAGTGACATCATTAGAAAAAGAGATTCCTCATGCGACGAATAATCACTCATAATTCAAGTTCCCAGATCGAGTGCAGATAAAAAAATTGGTAAATTTCTATTACTGATTTGAACCGAAGTTGATGCAACACAAAATCGATTATGAGAAGGCAGGAATAATTGAGGAGCTTCATAGACCTGTTCGGAGAAATTATCAACGACGACATGTGGTGATGCGAGCAGTAGATGAAACATGGCAAGCTGATCTTATTGAAATTTCTGCATATTCACATCATAATCAGAGTTTTTATTTCCTACTAACTATCATAGACAATTTCTCGAAGTACGCTTGGGTACATCCCGTGGAAACAAAGAGGGGTAAGGATGTGACTGCTGCCATGCAATCTGTACTGAAGGAAGGACGTGTACCACGAAAGTTACATGTAGACCAGGGGAAGGAATTCTACAACAGTGAATTTCAAGCCCTCCTGCATCATCATAATATTTCACTCCGTTTAACATTGAGCACTATGGAAGTTTCCATCTGTGAAGGTGTTAATTGTACCATCAAAACCAACATGTGGGAGCAATTCAGCCTACGAGGGTCATATCAGTTGACTGATATAATTAATGATCTTGTATTCAAATATAATGATACCAAAAATAGGAAAATTGGGATCAAACCAAGAGATGTTACCACAGCAAATGAGAAACAATTATTTCGTACAGTTTATGGATAGTTTGGAATTAATCGAACTCACCACATAAAATTTAAAGTGGTCGATACAGTTCGAATTAGTAATTTTAAACATATTTTTGAGAAAGGTTACACACCAAACTGGACAACAGAAATTTTTACAATAAAAAAGGTGCAGAATACGGACCCCGTCACTTATAAACTCATTGACTATCAGGGTAAACCAATTCAGGGTGGTTTCTATTAAGAAAAGCTTACCAAAGTCAAATACTCTGATATCTATCTTGAGGAGAAAGTTCTGTATAAACGTGGTGATCAAGTGCTAGTAAAATGGTTGGGATTCGATAGATCTCATAATAGTTGGATAAATAAAACTCAATTGTAATTGTTTTTCAATAAAGTACAAAAAAATATGAACAATGCATTTTTTTATTCATATCCATAGGGTACAGTATCAGTTTCATTTGGTATAAGAATCCTTTTATCATCCTGCCTACTCAATGCCAATTTTGTTCGCATAACTGAGTGAACCTCATGTCTTTGACTACGAATCAGATATTCATTCTTTACCAAATCTTCACAGTTGAATAAGCAATTTTTATAATCATCAAATGTGATGGTTATCAATGTAGTTCCCTTGATACCTTTTGCTCGTTTATTTTCACCAGTTTCCCCATTCATCTTGAAAGTATAAAGTTTGGCGCGCAGACCTATAAATTCAGTCATTATTTATCAATTACATCCATCTTTCATTAACCCTAAAACTTTCTTATTCTCCAATGGTATTCCATACACATTATCCTTAGGATAAGCACATGTATCAAATTTGGTTATGTTGCGTTTGATAGAGTAATACGGATCAAAAACTGTAAAGTGATATAATAAACTGTCAATGTCAGTATACATTAATTTAGTGTTGCTACCAAACTTTAGTATTATATAATTGTAATGAAAATCACAGATAAATATTTTTGATAAGTCGAGTATTGAATAACCTCCGTATATAGTTTTATTGAAAAATATTTTAATACGATTCAACTGTATAATTACCATGTCATTATCAAAAATTGTGCGACTATAAAAATTTGGTTGTCCTATTAAAGACTTGGCACCATATCTACCCTTCCACTTTGTAACTAATCTCACATCTTTATACTTCCTCAAATTTTCGACAGTCTTACCAAATACTGCATTATTCATTAGTTTATAGAAATTTTTTCCAAATTCATTGTTGGATTTTTTCCTTAAATTAGTATTGAGCTCGGTGTATTGTTTGACCCATGGAGCCTGATTAAATTTCAGAACCCAATGAATTCTGCGGAGTTTCATACCGAGGCTTAAACATTATTTCAAGTTCTTGTAATGTATAATGTAACGTTCCTTTGGGAGGAGAGTCGTCATCAACTTTGAAATTTTCTTATTAGGTGGAGTCAAGTGTTCAAGAAATAAAGGTGAATCTTTGTGTATTTCATGAAGATTTTTAGGATAATCAAGATCTACTTCGAGTATGTATCCTGAAGTTGAATCATTAGTGATGCTATTAATATCTATTGTTGATGAATCTGTCCATTCAAATGAGCCAAATGGTAAATAATAAGACATAGCTGCACCATATAAGTTATTCCCGTCAAGATAAATGAGATAGGACTCCTCCTTTGAGCCTTCAAAATCGTTACCAATATATCTATTATTTGCTTGAGTCCATCGGTTGGAACATTGAGCTGCGCCACCTCGAATACCCTTTTCGATGAATAATAGTTTTTCAACGTTAGTTAAAAGCTCAAGTTTGATATTAGTATACTTGAGCATCGCATCAAAAGCTAGACCTGGAGCTGTAAAGTAATGTAGAGGGTCTACCTTGTAAGTAGCGAAACAATTTTGTCGAAACTTTTCGAAAATCTCGGTTAGCAACAGAACATCTGTTCTCAGATATGAATCTGAATATTCCCCGAGTGATGATAAATGAAATGTTTTCCGAACATCGAGTGCATGTTGATAATCTTCACCAGAAATTCCAGAACCATTCAGTTTTGAATAGAAACCTTCTTTCAATGGTAAGTGCGTCTCCTTCAATTAATCCCAACAATCCACATATTCATATGGAAAAACACCTTTTCTAGTAATCAAATGGAATTGTTCCATATTGGAACAATATCAAGAGCTAATAGGTTTATCTATATCATCGAGATACGACGCTAACTTACCTAAATTGCTCGCCATAAAACAGAATGAGTCGATAAAACGCAAATTGATTTTCGTTCCCTTCACGTGTTTCGTGAAGGAAATGTAGTTTTCTTTATTCATAGGTAGAAGGTACACCGCCCTCTCAAATAGTGTAGTGTTACGTCCGGAGACATCGCATTGTTCCACCATAAATGATGGAAATAACATATTTAAAATATAAAAATGAAAGAATTTAATATTATGGAAATAATGAAATAACATGTAATCAGAACGGAAATTTCGCATTTGGAAACCGTCTCAAATACGATCGATATTACACGTGAAATTATATGAAGGAATTTAATGAAGAGAATAAAAAGACAATGAGAAAATTTAAATGACGATCACGTGTTCGTTAGCTGGTAACGCCTGGAGTTGTCTCCAAATGCGTTATCACTAGGAGGTTCAGATATCTGTACCAAGGTATACCTTGGTGCATCGACATCGTATGAGGCCCCCTCCTTAAATTAAACATTAAAACTCATATACATATTTCAATCAAGACAAATGCAATGCGAGGCAATAAAAAGCCTCGATGCATCCCCCCAAAGTCAGTTCCTGTAGTTCTTCCATCCGGTCAATTCGTCACCCCAGTTTCGCGGTCACGGAGTCTTCTACTCCCTTCTCTCTTCTAGATAAATAAATTTAAAAAAATTATAAATATCAAGTGATCTATTTTGAGAAATTGTGTTTTAGTAATTTTTCTAAAAAAAATCTCGGTTCGATTAAATAATAAATTCTTGTGTGAAAAATATTGCCTGGAGCTGAATTTGGATTACTTCAAGATCTTCAAATAAAAAGGATGAGTTATTTGATCATTTTATTTATTGTACGTGCCTTCGTGAGTTTACAGCATATGGCGACACTCACATTGCACGGGGGGGAAATAAAAAGTTCATAATAAAAAATAAAAATTCATAGTAGCGAGTGGTTACAGCAATTGATAAAGGTTATAACAAAAAGGAAGAAAAGAAACAATGATACAACTTCACATAAGGAGTTGTGGGCAGTGATAAAAATTTTGATAAGGCCAAGCCTCCAAAAATCCATCGAAATAAGATTAGAGTTAAATTAAAATAAATTAAATTACTCCGTCGTGAGGTAACTCTCTCGGAAATTCATGACGTCAATTAAAAAGTAGGCTAGTCTCTTCAGTTTTTTAACATTCTTGATGTCCAATAACGAAGGAAGTAAATCCTTCTCGAATCTGTCCAGTAGGAAATCATTGAAATATTTAACCCTGAAGCAGTGGTAAAATGGACATCTAACAATAATGTGGACTAAATCCTCTAGATCAAAATGACAAATCTTACAATAATCATTGGGTTTATATTTAAAAATCTTATTTTTTACGATAATTCTTCCGGAGTATGTAGTTGCAAGACGGATTTGTGCTATAATACGGGTTAGCGCAAGCGGGCAGCGCAGCACAAGATACCTGGGCGCGCAGTTGGAGAATTCTCGGGGAATGTTCAATTGCATCGACAGACTTTTACAGTATCTAAGATAATCCTGGGCTTTCAGATTGTCAGCGAATCTAGAGATGATTTTATTCTTTTTGGAAATCCAGACTGCTGGTTCAGGACACTGTATTAAAAATTCCATGTCAAATTCGGTCAGAACCAGGCGCAGCCTGGATAGCCAATTGTATTCAACTTTGTTCGAGCCCTTGTCCATAAGGAAAACCAGACGATTCCAACAGATTAACGGACGACGTTCAGCGTCCATGGAGAGTACTTTAATCACCCAGTTTAACGTTAGGTCAAGGGCTCTAACCGCCAGGTGCTTCAGACCCAACTCGAGTCTGAGGGCATGTTCTGGAGTATTATAAGGAAGAAGCAACATGTGCTTAAAAAAATCTAGTTGTATTCTCTCAATTTTTTCCAAATGGCCAATCCCCCAGGAGAATACCGCATAGAGTAGAGTTGGGGATATTACACTGTCAAAGAGCTTCAGTTTTGTACACCAGGCATCTGATTGGGCCTTGATGAGGATTGTTCTCGTGACACCTATCGCAGATTTCGCTTTCTGCATAGCGAGATCNAAAATCCATCGAAATAAGATTAGAGTTAAATTAAAATAAATTAAATTACTCCGTCGTGAGGTAACTCTCTCGGAAATTCATGACGTCAATTAAAAAGTAGGCTAGTCTCTTCAGTTTTTTAACATTCTTGATGTCCAATAACGAAGGAAGTAAATCCTTCTCGAATCTGTCCAGTAGGAAATCATTGAAATATTTAACCCTGAAGCAGTGGTAAAATGGACATCTAACAATAATGTGGACTAAATCCTCTAGATCAAAATGACAAATCTTACAATAATCATTGGGTTTATATTTAAAAATCTTATTTTTTACGATAATTCTTCCGGAGTATGTAGTTGCAAGACGGATTTGTGCTATAATACGGGTTAGCGCAAGCGGGCAGCGCAGCACAAGATACCTGGGCGCGCAGTTGGAGAATTCTCGGGGAATGTTCAATTGCATCGACAGACTTTTACAGTATCTAAGATAATCCTGGGCTTTCAGATTGTCAGCGAATCTAGAGATGCTTTTATTCTTATTGGAAATCCAGACTGCTGGTTCAGGACACTGTATTAAAAATTCCATGTCAAATTCGGCCAGAACCAGGCGCAGCCTGGATAGCCAATTGTATTCAACTTTGTTCGAGCCCTTGTCCATAAGGAAAACCAGACGATTCCAACAGATTAACGGACGACGTTCAGCGTCCATGGAGAGTACTTTAATCACCCAGTTTAACGTTAGGTCAAGGGCTCTAACCGCCAGGTGCTTCAGACCCAACTCGAGTCTGAGGGCATGTTCTGGAGTATTATAAGGAAGAAGCAACATGTGCTTAAAAAAATCTAGTTGTATTCTCTCAATTTTTTCCAAATGGCCAATCCCCCAGGAGAATACCGCATAGAGTAGAGTTGGGGATATTACACTGTCAAAGAGCTTCAGTTTTGTACACCAGGCATCTGATTGGGCCTTGATGAGGATTGTTCTCGTGACACCTATCGCAGATTTCGCTTTCTGCATAGCGAGATCAACCGCGCGAGCCCCCCTCATGCTACTCTCCAGCATAATACCCAAATATTCGTAATGATTGATTGTTTCCACCACCTCTCCATCATACAAAAAGACATTCTTTCAATCTTGTGTATCCTACCACTAGCTCTGAAAGGAAGAACCTTAGGTTTGGAGGTATTAATAGATAAACAATTTAAAGAACAGTACTCCTTAAGTGCCCGAAGCTTGTTTTTGACGTCTTGGAAACTGAAACAAAGAAGGGTATCATTGGTGTATGTAGGCATCAGGAGGTCGTGCAGGGAGTCAATGCTGATGCCCCTGAAACCTTTGAGTCGAAAAAACATCTCAAAGTCTGAGACATATAATATAAACAGCATACGGCTCAAGATTTCTCCCTGCAAGACCCTTTTAGTAATGGCAAATTTCTCTGTAAAATCACCCCCTAGCTTCACCTGTGCTGAGGCACTGTCATAAATATCTTTCAAAACACGTATAATTTTTGCGCTGAGACTGAACAGTTTCTTCCACAGCAGGTTGTGAGGAACAGAGTCGAAGGCTCTTTTAAAATCGATAAATATTGCAAAAACCACATTACCCGGCAACCTTAGTTGCATTTGAATTGCCCTTAGAAGAGCGAAAATCTGGTCCTCACATCCTCTGTGCCTCCTGAACCCTNGACGACGTTCAGCGTCCATGGAGAGTACTTTAATCACCCAGTTTAACGTTAGGTCAAGGGCTCTAACCGCCAGGTGCTTCAGACCCAACTCGAGTCTGAGGGCATGTTCTGGAGTATTATAAGGAAGAAGCAACATGTGCTTAAAAAAATCTAGTTGTATTCTCTCAATTTTTTCCAAATGGCCAATCCCCCAGGAGAATACCGCATAGAGTAGAGTTGGGGATATTACACTGTCAAAGAGCTTCAGTTTTGTACACCAGGCATCTGATTGGGCCTTGATGAGGATTGTTCTCGTGACACCTATCGCAGATTTCGCTTTCTGCATAGCGAGATCAACCGCGCGAGCCCCCCTCATGCTACTCTCCAGCATAATACCCAAATATTCGTAATGATTGATTGTTTCCACCACCTCTCCATCATACAAAAAGACATTCTTTCAATCTTGTGTATCCTACCACTAGCTCTGAAAGGAAGAACCTTAGGTTTGGAGGTATTAATAGATAAACAATTTAAAGAACAGTACTCCTTAAGTGCCCGAAGCTTGTTTTTGACGTCTTGGAAACTGAAACAAAGAAGGGTATCATTGGTGTATGTAGGCATCAGGAGGTCGTGCAGGGAGTCAATGCTGATGCCCCTGAAACCTTTGAGTCGAAAAAACATCTCAAAGTCTGAGACATATAATATAAACAGCATACGGCTCAAGATTTCTCCCTGCAAGACCCTTTTAGTAATGGCAAATTTCTCTGTAAAATCACCCCCTAGCTTCACCTGTGCTGAGGCACTGTCATAAATATCTTTCAAAACACGTATAATTTTTGCGCTGAGACTGAACAGTTTCTTCCACAGCAGGTTGTGAGGAACAGAGTCGAAGGCTCTTTTAAAATCGATAAATATTGCAAAAACCACATTACCCGGCAACCTTAGTTGCATTTGAATTGCCCTTAGAAGAGCGAAAATCTGGTCCTCACATCCTCTGTGCCTCCTGAACCCTTGCCTGAGATTCCGGTAATAACTTAGCATCCTCCATCCAACACTCAATACGCCTCGCCAGTATCTTAGTGAAGATTTTTAGCACATTATTAATTAAAGCAATTCCCCTGTAATTACCAGGGTCTTCCCTTTCTCCCTTCTTAAATAACATCGACAATGCCGCACATGGCCATGAGACTGGGACTTTACAGATTAAGCAAAATTTGTTTACCATTCATAGGCAACGCCTTCCAAAATTCGTTCGGTATAAGGTCAGGTCCAGGAGCTTTATTATTTTTACACGACCTCAGCGCCATTTCCAATTCATCCAGAGAGATAATTGTATCTAAGAATGGGTGCCCGACATCCAAGAACGAGAAACTATGATAAATTCGCGGCGGGTACACATTATTATAAAATCCCTCCCAACTAGCTTTGGTAATTAAATTGCCACCTGAAAATTTTCTGCCCATCTCCTTAACCGTACGCCAGAATTCAACCATATCTCTGAGATTCGCCAGCTTCCTCCTTAATTCAACAAAATACAACGTTTTTTATTAGCAATGAGGCATTTATAATCTGATCTCTTGTTAAAATAATCATTTAAAAGTACAATGTCACAGTCCTTATCCTCACTTACTCTATTCCTCTTATATTCTTTCCAGGCCTTATTCGTAGGTGATTTGCAAGTGATCGTTTCAGCGTCAAACCATTTTTTTTCTATTGGAATTGATTTTATCCACTTTCTTCCCTTGTTTTGCACCTATAACGAACATGTGGGGATGTTCGTTAGAGACACCACCAGGACCTGAGAACATCCACCTCCGGCGACATTCGGAAACGGATCGTGAGTAGAAAGAGAGAAAGTGAAATTAGGGTTTTGTTTCCCACTCCGGTGTGGTCATTTTTCCAATTATCCCTGGGATAATCGAGTCATGTTTCTCCGTTTAAGCAGAGTTATTTTTCGTTGCTTCGCCCTTCCGTTTAGTAATTTTGCGGTTTCGTTTCGTTTTTGACTAATACAGATCTAAAATTACGCATTTTTGAGGGCCCATAGGGTTATCGTGAAGAAGGCCCAAATTTTAGAGTCATTCGATAACCTTTATGGGAACCACCCTATTGTTAATCTTACGGTAAATCGTTTAGGTCCGGCTGAAATGCCGGCGCTCCAAATTATGATGGATTTTACGGTGGTTAACTGGTTACGTTTCAGTTTTTCGGTGGAAGGTCACGTGGAACAAGTGCAACCCTTATATCCCGTGAATTGACAGGTTGCATCAAGATTTTGGGAAATTTGGGAAAATTAGTTCGGGGTATCGGTCTTTTAACCCCGTAAATCCAGGAGAACAAACCCGTAGGAAGCGCCAAAAATCCACGGTAATTTTCCGAACGTCCACCAGTTCGGCCCAGATTAATCATTAGTCTATTTTATAAAGTTACATATAGAAGAATTAGAGTTGAGTATTTCTTCGCGTTTGAATTTCCCGAATGCATTCGGTGGCGCCATCAAACCTCCGGCTTGTTGTGCTAAAATCTCCGCCAATCAGAGCCCGCCTCTGTTGGCCGGAATTTGCGCTGCGGTTAGTGCCTGTGACACTGACCCAGGGCAGTTAGTTTCGGGTTGACCGGCCCAAACCACTAGTCGCGTGTGAATTTCTGTGTGTGCCCACACGACGTAATCGTGTCTGTACGGATTATTGTGCCTTAAAAGAAGCTGTAAGGATCCAGGATGGTCCGAAAAGGGAAAAGGACCCTCAAAAACCGAAAAGCCGTGAGTTTTCTGGTATTTTGTTCCCTAATTTCGAGCCATTTTTGAATGGCGTCGTTTTCCCCTTTATGGCGGTATCCCTTGCGTGGCCCTCAGCCACGTGCAGTGGTTGATCACCCCCCCTTTATTCATATTTGTTGTTCCGAATTTGGCATTATCCCTTATCCCGGTTATTTATCCGCGAGCTCTTCCGATTTTTGGATCGGATATTCCACCCGAATCGGGTCGGTTCCGAGTTCTCACCCCTTCCGGTTTATCCCAATCATCTTTTGAGATGATTTTTGGGTTCATCGAGTGTGTCTATTCGGTAGTGGAATTCCTGCGTCGTTTCCCAGTCGAAATCAGACGATTTTCGACGTGGGTTATTTCCTTCTCTCTCGCTCCTATGGCGAGGAGTATCCCTATTTTCCCTACGTATAAATTGCGTAGAATTTTTCCCCTCGCGGTAACCCCCTAACGCGCCGACAAGTGGTGACTATCGCTTTCCGTAAGCGTGTTCCCCCGTTTAAATTTCCCTCCGGATATAACTCAATCTGGAGTGGCTCCCAATGATCCCAAAATTATAATTTTGGTTTCATGAGCTTCGCTAGACCTTCCCGAGCAAGTTGGCTGTGGGTTTTTGAAAATTTACTCTACCGAATTTTCGCTACGGCGAGTTTAGTTTTAGGGAGTTTTGTTTCCCGCAATACGCTATACGTATATCGCTAGGTTTAGATTTTTCTCTCTCTCACTCTCACGGGGATTCGCATACCTTTGTCTTCAATTCTCGACATTCTCGAGTATTTCGGGATTAATCGATAATTTTTCGTATACATTGTGGTATGAGGAATTTGATGACCTCACTGGTGGTCGAGTTAATCGACCAAATATTACTTTTGTATTATATAGGAGAATTCAAATGATTATTTCCAATTTATTATTTTTTTCATTATTGCTACTTAATCAGTATTGTTAAGAATCCTTTTTTTTTGCTGACATCAATGCGAACAGAAAATCATGTATATTATTAATTATTCATATTTCAATAGTGAAACACGTAAGAACGATGTTGATTTCTTTTCCTTTTTTGTAGTTTTGGCCACCCAATACCCGTCTCCACCTGAAATCCACCCCTCTCTCCACAACCTAGCATACTGAGCGAACCAAAGACCGTTACCTTTCTCCAGAAATCTAGTTTTCTTCCTTTTTGAGTAAATTTTTGAGGTTTTGGAATCAATTGGAATTGGTTTTGTAGATTCATCCGGTTTGGTAATTCCGGCTAAAAATTACCTGGCGCCCATAGATTTTTGCATTTTTGAGTTAAACTAGATGAAGGGGAAGAAGGGCGAAGGTAATAGGCATTGTTAACCCCCATACGAAAATGTCACGTCACACACCACAAACCATTCCGACCTCTTTCGCACCAGCAATAATTGATTCTCTCAGAAATTCATTAATTAAGTTGACACCGGAGAGATGCTCCGGTCGGTTAACATGAAGCAAATGCTCTAACCCTCTGGAGTACTCGTCGCAGCGCTCAGGTACCCACTTAAGTTTAACTGACGAGGCTTGGACATTGGGATCAACCTCAGAGGCTAGGAAGCCGGACTCACCAACAACAACAGAAAGCAAGACCGGAAAGTGGTCAGAGGTAAAAATTTCATCGGCAATTACAAGGCTATGAACGAGGTCCAGCGCTGCTACGTTTACCCAACAGAGATTAACGGTACAAGAACCGAGGTGGTTACTAAAGCTAAGTTGGACAGTCCCCTGGGGATCTACCATTCAGCACAAACAGACCATTTTCACTCATCATTTCCATCAACAAAAGCCCTTCTTTATTTTTACACTGTTACAAAACACCCGATTACTCAACACCACTGATTCTTGGACCAATTCTGCCGGGATCACGTCGTAAATCTGCTCAATCCTGCCGTTGAAATCTCCCCCAATGATGAAGGGTTCATCACCGAAACTTTCCACCGTGCCGCCGATCGTCACCCGCAGTAGGTCGATGACACCTTCGTATTGGTCTGTTTTGTTGTACGGTGGAATGTAAACAAGCCCCACCGTGAGATTAGAGCCATCAATGCTGATGCGAGCAAAAATCCAGTAGCTGGTGACATCCACAATCGTCAACTCAATGCTACGCTCAACAAGCAGCAACAAACCCCCACTGCCTCGACCTCTGTCTGCCTCCCTTGAAGCGTGGCTCCACACACAGGTGTAATTGTCTCCAATCCAGTGTGGTAAAAAATTTGGGTTGGATTCCAAGTCTCCGAAATACCAATTATTGTGGCCCCTTCTAATAGCTCGGCTGCATCCCAGATGTTCTTAGCTCCATGTCAATTCCAGAAGAATAGAGAGGCCTGGGGGATATAGGGAATCGAGAGGGTGTGAAATTATTGGATATGACTGGATGAAGGAGTAAGAGCACTCGTCCGTCCATTTACATCCGCAAGACTAGCTGGTTTGTGACTTACATTCTTAACTCTTCCATTGCCAAGGGGTGCCTTGGGTTTCTCCTTGACAAAACTGCCCAACGCTTGGTTCCACACATACCAATCTTTATCAATCAGAACTTTGTTGGATCCAGCTCTAGTGATATGACCCTTAGACTGTTCAGCTCTCGCTAGTTGTCTGGCTCTCCAAGCCACCTCACGCTCAAAGGGTGTGCGGTCCTGTTCAACGAAAATGGAGGAGTTCTTGAGGATGTTGCTTTTAGACCTCAGTATTTGGGTTTTGGTATCAAGATTCTTCAGTATCACTAGGTGATACTTCATGCCTTCTTTGCCAGCAATGGTGACCTTATCAATTTCATTCTTCACGTCTTTTAGCTTGAAGTACCCAGATAAAAAAGATTCTACTACCTCCTGTGGATTATTCGAAAGTACATTCAGCCCTCTGATGACAATGTTTAGCTTTTTTCAGCCTTTTCCCGTTCCTCTAGTCTACTGGTGACCTTAGTCAACCAATCAATCACGTGCTCATTCATTGGTACCGCACTACTACTCTCATTTCTTTGCTCTAGGACTAAGACTCTCTCCCCTAGCTTCTCCGACGACCTACATTCTTTTATCTCGGCAATTTGATTCTCAAAAGAAGATATTCTCACATTTTGGGCTTCAAATTTCTAGTTAATAGTCGACTCCAAATTTAAGAGCTGTCTAGAGTGGTCATCACGTGATTGCTTGACTTGACCTGAGAGAGCAGCGATCTTCTCCAAAATGAGTTTCGTGGCAGGTGAATTGGTGTCCTCCATCTTATTATCCTCCAGCACACCATAGCTTTGAACGTCAAACATTAGGCATGGAAGCTTCCCCTCTGCTTTTGATTTTTTTATTATTGTGACTAATGTTAGTTGAGGAGGGTCTGCGAAGGAGGGGCAGCTCTACTGCACTGTCGTCCGACCCTCGGTTCTTTCTCTTCTGCCCAGTGTTAATTAAAAATCCCTCAATCGACTTTTGTACTTTTGCCCGCTCCTGTTGTGGACTGACCGTGTTTGCAGGCAGGACCAATTTGGGTGGAGTAAGGGGGAGACTGGCGGGAGTCTGACACTTCGGGGTAAATGACCGATCCCCGCTCAGCCGAGCGGAATTATCGATAGATGGTGGTGTCGGAATGCTAGGTCGAAGGATGTCACTAATAGCAGTCACTGATTTATCGACCGTTCCCTTGGCGGGCGATCGAGTTAGCATTCGCAGATCAAGACAAACTAACCTCCAATAAAAATTCGCACTAACAGGTGCAAATTGATTTCCAATCCGGCTGAGGATCAATAGCCACCGACACTTAAGTCACGCGGGTCACGCAGTATTATATGTACACAATACGGCATGAACTGACTAGGGGTTGTAACCGGTAAAAAACTCAAAATATACGGGAGGGATAGACACGTGCATCCACTCGCTAAGCCAGTACACTAGCGCCCCCCAAAAAGGATGAGTTATAAAATTATTTTATTTTGACCGAGGAAATTAACTTTAATTTGAAAGTTTTGTGTTTGCGTTGATTTTTTTTATAACGATAACATTATAATTTAAATCATGTTCATTAATTTTCAATGGGAACTCAATTTAAAATAGAAA
This sequence comes from Diachasma alloeum, assembly GCF_001412515.2. Lineage (NCBI taxonomy): Eukaryota > Metazoa > Arthropoda > Insecta > Hymenoptera > Braconidae > Diachasma > Diachasma alloeum. Next base: position 188,605 of record NW_021681489.1, read on the forward strand.
TTTTGATGATTATAGAAAAAATAAATAAATAATCGTGGAATTTGAACTTATACATTAAATTAAACAATCAATTGGATTGTGAAATAATTTTGTGTGGGAAAATTTGGATTTTATAAATTTTTTCATTTGGCTAATTTAAATAAATTTTTCTTTGTCAATTTTTTTTTATTCTTCCCCTATTATTCCAACAATTTACCCGACTCCAATCCCTAGGGATTATCCTTGCGGATAGGCGAAAAACGGGAGAAAATGATAGTCATAATTTTTCAGTACTTATTTGATTATCAAAAACATTCAAATAATTACTGCGAAATTATGACGTAACAGTAGCTAGAGTTTTAATCAAGAAATGTGCATCATAACCTGAAAGATTATAAAAAATATGAGGATAAAACTAACCAACTTGGTTGGATTTGTTTTTTTTTCTCCTGATCACATAAGTATAGTGTTACCATATAGGCATTTAATTAATGTTTTTTTTTCAAATTACCAAAAATTTTTTTTCCATTTTCAAATTTATTTCACATCAAGAAAGTACTAGAATCATGGAATTCTATACCAGCAACGTCCACGTCGTGAATCCTGGGTTACGCCAAGGGCTGGTAAAGTTTGAAAAATACCTTACTACTCGGCAACGATTTGTTCCAAAATATACCTTTAAAGTTAATTATAAAATTTATTTATACCTCCAGAAGGGGGGTAGGAGTATAGAGAAACATACCGTACATCTATATGAGCACCTATCAAAGTAAATAGATGACTCATAGAGGTTGGAATTTAATTGTGTAACCTAGCCCACAGACTGGGACGAATCCACACCTCACAAGAAAACATTTTTTGAATTCTTGTGAGCGACCCATTTTATAATTTTTCCCCGTAATAACTCCGAAAAATAAACACAATAGACCGGTCAAATAATTAATTCATGTTGGGTCACATAAGTATAGTGTTACCCGATAGCTTATAACACTATAATGCAGGAATCTTGATAATTCAAAATACAGGCTGCCTAAACTGGACCTCGATACTTGCCAGTAAAATGGCAATGATCATGATGTTTAAGATCAGTAACAGTGAAATATTTCTCTCAAATGTGACATATCTGAGCTGTATCAAAACCATGTGCTTGTTCTGAAGTTAATAGTATCATTAGTATAATATTGATTGAATAACTATTAACCATTTGAGCAATTTCCCATAACTCAACAATGAACCAAGTAATGCAATCAGAATTGCGATTAATTTCAAACTTCGACAGATTATCATCAAAAGCAAAGCGCAAATAGAATGCTGCACTATGAGGGATGTGTGGGTGGCGGAAAATGTCCTCAAATGCAAATGTCCTCAAACTGTCAAAATCAGTGGCAACTTCAGAATGTTAGATTGAAGAAAAAATTTCATTTATCTCATCCGCGACAAGTTCAGAGACTTAGATGGGACAAATGATGGATATTCCTTTGGAATATGAAATTTATACCGATGCTCGAACGGAGTTTGAATAACTGTCGGGAGATGATATGCATTTAATTCGTTTTTATCCCGAGAGTTTTTTTCATCCCGAGCGTTTTTTTATCCCGAGAGTTTTTTTGTCCCGAGCGTTTTTTTATCCCGAAAGTTTTTTTATCCCGAGAGTTTTTTTATTCCGAGAGTTTTTTTATCGCGAGAGTTTTTTTATTTTTGAGGATGGACATCACTTACTCATTTAGTTTTGCGAATGGTGAGTTTGAGACTTCCTGGCCCACCGGATTCTTTGCATTCGTACGATGCGGCTTGCGTTCGTTGCATTTTCTGTTTCTTCCGTTTGTCTGCTTTATATCCTGAATAGAGGAATGTCATGTAATCTAATGTCTCTTTCAAGGAGATTGTTTTCTTTATACTTTTTTCGAAATTCACTAAAGTTGACGTTTGTTGCAAAAATTACCAATAATCGATGAGCTTTCTCTTCAATTTTTTCTCCAGTATCCTCAATAATTTATTCTTCTTTTCGTCAGTTTTGCGAGCTGCACATGGATTTAGACCCCTTTGAGCAGCGCGGAAGTCAGATATAACCCGATTCTGGACTTCTGCGAGGATACCTAGTGATGGAAAAGATGAAAAAATTGCGAAGTTGGCTCAATATGATAAGTTGTATGGAGTAATCGAATTCTCTTGATGTTTCCCTCCAGAATATTTCTCATTAAACATTTTTGTTGGAAAAAAACCCGCAGATACGCTGCAGAATTTTCCAATAGAATCGGGTGAAAACTAACGAAAAGGAGAGGAAGAAGACATGGAATTCTAAATTTCCCTGAAGATCGAAGCGAATTCCTAAGCAGAGGAATTTCTATTCAAAATATTGCAATGGAATGAGTTGTATAGAATAAGAGATTTCCATTGATTTTTTCTGTAGAATATTTTTCATCGAACATTTCTATTGAGAAAACGGATAGCGTTGATGAGCTTTGGAATTTTTCAATATAATCGGTCAGAAACAAATGAAAATTTCAATAAAAATACAATAAATTTTCTTAGGAAACTCATTAGATTTTCCTAAAAAAAGCTTTCATACGGTTTCTGACATATTTGAACCCAAAACCAAATAGAAATTACGTGAGAATTGCCAAGGAAGAGGATGTTTTCCAAATTTGTGGTTCAGTGTTCGGTTCCATGACTCAGCCACATTATTTGTACGTCGGGGAGCCTTATAAGCCGACCAAATTTTCAGCATAATTGTCTTCAACCATGTTCCCTTGAAATAGGTGATGAAGCCACTCATCCTAGCCTTGACATCATCATTCTTTGCAATTCTTTTTTCGATTTCACTGAATGCGAACGAAATGTAAATCGCAGGGAGGAAAGCGAGAGCCATGATCAACGTTATGAAGTGTTGTACTTTGCCATTGAGCTCTCGCTCTGTGTCGTCAACTCTGCCACTGTTGGACTCCTTCTTTAATGCCTTTTTCCAGTACGCCTGTCTGTTGATTGCCTGTGATGTATCGTAGAAATTGAATAAAAAATAATATATCAGCTGAAGAGGAGCGAAGGAGGAGATTGAGCATGATCAATTGCCAATAACTCTAATCCAGCTGAGGGAAATCTCACGTTTGTTTTTTCTCCTTTAAATTTTTTTTCATGCATGTATGTTTTCATTCATGTTTTAGCTCCAATAGACATGAAAAAAATTAATAAAAACATATCGCGCTTTTTCTTCGAGATCCTCCTGAATTTCTATAGCAACAATATGAGAATTCTTTCGGAGTTCTATTGGAATTGCAATAAAAAATTCTATTCTGTTGCAGATTATTGAATTTTACTATTTTTTTTTCTTTGAAGAGCTATTTGACAGAAAAAAAGTGAATAGATTGTATGTTCTATAGGAATCCTTGGGCATAACTTTTCCAAGTTCCTTGCCGCTGTAAAGAAAAATTATGAAAATTCATCCCGAAGATCTCTTAAAGAGTAAATTCTCATAGTACAAGTCATTGGAGAATCAACAACTGTAGACTTCGTTCTATGAATGCATATCCATTGAAAATTAAATGCGAAAATTACATGATTGTCAATCGAATGGGCTCAATTAAATGGTAGAATTTTTCAATAGAATTCCCATAGAAATTAGATAGAATTTTTTAGAGAATGCGCCCAGTTTTCCTATTGTCTATCTTCCATGCGTAAAAGTGAAATGGTTGAGTTTAACTGCATCAATGTTCAATAACCCTATTAGAAAAGAATTGACATTCCAGGGACAGTCAACTATCAATTTTCAGGAGAGTGACATTGAATGCAATTGAATTTATGAAAATCCCGAGTTCATCAACTTCGTTGAATTTTCCATGAAAACATGAGTATTCAATACCAAATTACGCTGAATTGAATTGAAAAAGGAAAATTCTAGAATATATTCACCGGAATTTTCCTCATTTCTATTAATTCCTAGGGCTAAATCTACTGAAATCTACAGTTCTCCTTGACTTTTCCTTGAGATTCTGAATTCTCAATCATGAAATGCCTTCAAATTTCAGTGGAACTAAAATATGATGAAAAAATTCCCAAAAGTGTACCAGAAATTTTCATCTAATTGTGTAGATAACCGAAAAATTCTCTCGAATTCTCTAACGGAACGGAGAATTTTCTCGAATTTTCTACAGAGTCGGACCATTTTTTCCAAGTTTCTAGCAAACCGGCGATTTTTCTTGAAATGTCTAAAAAAATGTAGAATTTTCTGGAATTCATAATATGAAACGTAAAGCGCGTCCACATCAAGAAGGAAGCATAAAACTCGGATCTGGGCAGAGCTGATTGACAAATTTTAACTGAAAAATGTTGACAGAAAAGGATGGAACCTGATCGTAATGAAACTTGCACATCACTAGGGAAGCTGTTGGCACGATCTGCACCAATGCATTCCGTTCTGCTTGCTCAAAGTCCATATGTGCAGTCAGATTTTCTTTTAACTCTGGGGCCAACTCATTGAAGACGTAGTTAAATACAGCTCGGTATGAGTCTTCGGTTTTCTTCTCCATCAGGACATGACCAATAGCGAATACCTGTATCAAGGATACAATTGAATAGAACTGATCAATTCAGTAGCAAAATGGTGAAGGGTAACAAGTCCATTTTCCATATCTCATAAAACATTGAATTATCTCGATAATGAGTGATTTTAGGGGAAAACATCAGAAAATATTTTTGGTGAATAAGAAAATTCCTCACAAAAAAGTATTTTGATGTTTATTCCTAAAATCACTTATTAGTGAGATAATTCAATGTTGAATGAGATATGGGAAATCGACTTGTCACACTTCACCACTTCAGTACTGCATTTTTTTATTTATCATTCCATTTTATTTAATTAAATTAATTTTTTAATTAATTTCATTTTTAATCAATTTTTTAATCAATTTAATTTTTAATTGATATTAATTAATTAATTGAAATCAATTAAAAATTAAATTAATTAAATTAATTTTACTTTGCTCTGCAGGCATCGAATATATCTCGGTTGAGTTCACCACCTCTAGCCGGAACCATTGCCTCTAAATGCTTGTTGAATTTGTGCAGTGCGAGATCGCGTGGATTGGGCAGATAATTATGTCCACGGTTCACTGACCATACACCGTTGACCACATCAGCTTTACCAGGACAAGGTTTATTTCCCGCCTCAGACCTGCACATGTACTTACATACGACTTTCCTACTCCAAGAATGAAATAGAAATTTAATCCTTGAACTAATTTTTTTTCTCCCTCATCAAGAGATATATCAACTATTATGCGTTAGAATAATCTACTTTATCGCAAAAGTAGATGCTGAGACATTTGACAGAAATTGTCGGTCGAATCGACCCATGTGTGCAAACAAGGGGGAGTTTAAAAATGATTGTGCATATCAGAGGTGAAGGGGGGGCTCTATGAAATCAAGAGACAGAATAATTTTTTTCTCTCCCAAATCGATGACGTTACTCACATTGTCTCGCCTATCATGTAATGAAAATGGTAGAAAGGCCCTTCATGCTCAGAATCCTGCAATCGTTTCTCCCATCGGTGCTTCTCCGATTCATGATTTTGCCAATTCTCTGAATCTGAGGGCTGACCGGAGTCTGAAGAATTCTCGTCACTCATTTTTATGAAGAAATAGTACTCGGAAAGATGACGTATTCATAAAAAGATAACACACGTCAGCCTGTCACATCTGTGACCAAAAACAGTTGGAGTTTCCATGAATTCTGGTATGTTTCTCATTTGTTCGCTTGTCAAGGAATCATTTATACACAAAAGACAATAAGAATGACAATACTTACTGGGTATGGATGAGTAAAGATATAAATGAAGAAACTGAATGAATAGATGAATGAACTAAGGAATGTATAAACGAAAAAATTGACGAGAAAATTCAGAAGTAGATCAATGAATGAATAAATATCAACGCATGGATTAGAAATCGAAAGAGAGCTCATCCAATTTATTCCATTGTCGATTGGAAATTTAGAAAAAACATTCTCCTGAATAAACGTTATTTTGATGACAATTTCTTTATTTTAGGAATAAATTTTTCCATTAACAATAAATTCACAAAAATGGGCTCATAGAATTCTCAAATATCGCCTCAATTAATGTTAATAATTTCTTATGTAGTTGAGATATTTAACAACCACGCGCGTGAATTCTTTGTGGGTCATCTCTCCATTAGTGCGAGTCGTCAGATAATCTGCAAAAGAAAAAATTATCAGCTCATTTTAAAATAGGTTTCCCAGTCTTTTGGAGGTGGAAATATAAGTTCTAGGTACTCCTGGATGAATTCCCGTTAATTAAGTAGGAATTTTCAATAGAAAATATACGAAAAATCAATGAAATTCGATTTTTCCATACAACTTTTCCAATTTTTCTATCCCCAGACTGGAATTATCCTATTTTCTTTATTTTTTTAATGGAAAGAAGAGATACATTGACTGGAAAAAACTTGAAAAGCTCATGTGGAGGAATTCCTATAGAAGATGACTCAATAAAAAAAGCTGTATAGGGAGATGAAATTCTACTGAATTTCCAATAGGACTTCAACAGAAATCCAATGGAATTTTGTGTAAATAGCCCCATCAACTGTTTACAACCTTCGATGGCATCCAGAATTTCAGGAGGGATTTTTGGCCATCCAGCTCGTCCAATAGCTCTCATAGTTCTGAGAGTCTCGATCCCCACCAATTCTGTCAGCAATTTTCGTATCAACGAAGGATGGTCATTCCCCACCAAACCCAGAATTTCACGTAGCCGATAGGCACTGATGAAAACATCGCTCCCCTCTGCGAGTTCCACCTGAAAACAATAAAAATCAAAAACTCGGATGACAAATGCCCTCTCATGCAAAAAAAACCTAGAAAAACCTAGAAAATCCTAGAAAACTTGATGGACAGGACTGAAACGGATATAACAGTTAATTATTCGGGGGTTTTGGCCCCTTAATGATCTTTTCAGCATCAAAGGCAGCCACATCCACTTGCAACCACATGTGAAACAATTTAATATAAACATCGAGCGCTTTTTCTCAGAAATTCCACTGAATTTCTATGAGGATTCTATTAGAATTCTATTGGGAAATTCTATTAGTTTTTTGGGCAACTTCTACAGAATATATTTAGTAGAAAGTCAATAGATTTTATGTCGCGCCGTGCAATAAGTCGAGTTTATCGCACGCTGCGCTTCGCGCAGCCTGCTCAAAACTCGACTTCTGCACGACTTGACATAAAATATTATAGAGCACTCGGTAATAAATTTCGTTTTCAACGAATGTGTGTACAGACCTCGCCTTCGACTCGGCCTGTAAACTACACATTCGTTGAAAAAGAAATTTGTGCTCTTGTACTCTAATGTACAATTAATTCTTCAATGGGTTTTTTTTGGGCGTAAATTTTCTAAGGTTTTTCCGCTGTATTTTCATTTGCTTCTCATAGTAAAACAAAAGGAAAAAACTTGGAAAATTCATGTCCAATAATTCTTATAGAAAAATGAAAATCCATTAATTTTCCTATCAAATATCTTCTATAGGAATTGCCCTATTTACATTCAAATAGCACTGAATACAGTTGAAAGAGTAAAAAAAAAATAATGGAGGACAAGACCGTTGTTCCAACTCACCCCAACCGTCCCTAAATGAATTAATGAATTGGTTTATATTGAATCATTTGAATAGATCAGTTCATCAATGATCCAATCAATCAATTTATGTTATTTATGTATTCAATTCAGTAGCAAAATGGTGAAGGGTAACAAGTTGATTTTCCATATCTCATTAAACATTGAAGTATCTCGATAATGAGTCATTTGAGGGAGAAACTTCAGTAGAGATTTTCTGTAGATAAAGAAATTTCCCACAAAAAAAGTCTACTGATGTATATTCCTAAAATTACTCATTAGTGAGATAATTCAATGTTTAATGAGATATGGCAAATTGACTTGTTACACTTTACCACTTCGGTACTGAATTTTTCTACTTAACATTCGATTTTATTGATGTTTTTTTCTCTCATTGACCGACCTGAGCTGCACCTGCCTCCTCCGGGGGCTGACCCAAGACCTGTTCATCAGCAGCACGAGCTCCTAGCTCATTTACTTCCTCTTGGAGTTAGTCAGCAGGTCCCGGGTCGACTACATCTTGTTGGGCGTCCTGTCCTCCTAACTCAGGCACATTTACCTCTCCTTGGGGTTGATCAGCAGCCCTTGGATCGACCACATCTAGATCGGCCAGTGCTTCAGGATGCGCCACTTGAAGCTCATCAATTGGAGCAGGGAGATGAGCCTCCATCACACCTGTCAACTCGGGTGGTTAACCCACGACCTGTTCATCAGCTCCAGCCAAGTTGTTTTCATCGTCTGCATAAGCTCCCAACTCAGGTACATTTTCCTCCTCTTGGGGTTGATCAGCAGGTCTTGAATTAACCACAGCTTGATCGGCAGCCAGTGCTCCAGGAAGAGCCTCTTGGAGCTCATTAATTGGAGCAGAGAGTTGAGTCAAGTTGTTTCCATCTTCTGCACGAGCTCCTGGCTCAGTCAGATTTACCTCCTGTTGAAGTTGGTCAGCAGGTCTTGCGTCGACCATATCTAGATGGGCGTCCAGTCGTTCCAGCTGGACCTCTGCTTCTCCTTGAAGTTGATCCAAGATCTCATCCAAAAGATGATCCAAGATGGGGAGTGGAGCTTCAGCCATAACTGCCTCCTCTAGCGGCTGATTCGAGACCAGAGGATCAGCCTCGTCATGCAGGTTCATGTCATCTGATCCAGGCTCAGTCTCTGCTTCGCGATTTTCATCAATTTTTGCTGAAAAATTTCAAACGAAAACTAATTTATATAAAAAATCAGTAGAATTTAATCTTTTGAGATAACTTTTCTCATTGAGATATTTTTATGGGAATTCATTGGCATTAATCTTTCAACTTTTTTCCTGTCTTTCTTCTTTTAACATAAAGAGAATCACACGAAAAAAATTGGAATATTCAGGTAGAAAAATTTCTATAGAGAATAGGGAAAGATGGGGCAAAGTGGAAAGATTTATGATCTTCTCCAAATCTGAAGATATTTTCATTTTGAAATAAAAGATGTTGGTAATTAGACGAGATCCCAAAACGTCCAAGTTTGCTCCACTATTCCCTATCTCAACGGGATTTTCCAACAAACTCGCTAGATTTTTTAGCGGAATTACATTGACAAATTTTAGGTTCATTTTTCACTATTTAACACGAAATTTCGACACTGTAAGAAAAGAATTGAAAATCAATTGATAGTTCAGTAGCCATCTTCAGGAGAGCGATATTAAATTCGACTTAGGTGGTAAAAAATCATTGAATTTTTCAATTTCACTGAAGTTCTAATGAAATCCCGAATTTTGGAGCTGCACAAAGACAAAAAATTTCTATTTTCATCGAATGTTCAATAAAAATATGAATATTCAATACCAGATGACACAGAATTTTGAGGTCATAGAAAATTCAAGAATGCATTAAAATCGAAATTGAGAATTGGGCTCAAAAAATGCAACAGAAAAATGAAATTGAAAATTGTTAAGTAAGGTATTATTTATTTTTGTAGCGAAGTGATACAGAGTAACAGCTCGATTTATTTTATTTTTCCATATCTCATTGAACATTGAATTATCTCGATAATGAGTGATTTTAGGGGAAAACACCGGAAAAGATTTTTTGTAGAAAAGAAAATTCCCCATAAAAAAAGGGCTTTGATGTTTACTCGTAGAGTCACTCATTATTGAGATAATTCAATGTTTAAGGAGATAGGAAAAATCGACTTTTTACCCTTTACCACTTCGGTAGTGATTTATTCCCTTCAGACACACCAGTGAAAAGTGATGATTCCTCACCAAGTGTTTCGTCCTCACAGCACCCATCCAATAGGTCGTATAGGGTACCGGAAACATCTGCGTCCACTATTTCTTCCGCTGAAGAACTGTTGGAAGTAGATGATGCAGCATTGACATTTGGCTCATTAGTTGCATGAACCCCCTCAGTCCTATGGGACTCACTACGAGTCTGTGGGGGTTTTGCCAATAATTCTGGATTCAGAATTTCACTGGTCCATTGATTAAATTTCAGCTGCTCCAAAAATTCCTTGTCATCTTTGAAATATGAATATTAACACAAGATAATGTAGTATCTAGTATGCAGAATGTAGAATAGAATCAATATGAAATAATGATGCAAAATAAAACGATGTAAATGTGAATATTATATGATATAAATATAAACGATACAAAGCTTACCTCCTGGCGCCACCACTTTTCCAACATTGCACCGATCATTAAACCACGTAACTTTTGCTGTTGGGCCATCACCAATCAACTTAACGCGATTGGAATTCATTACGAAATAATCGTATGGTTTTCTTCGGGTGAGAATAACGAAAGAATACATCGACCCGTCCATGCTGAAAAAAGATGTGTATGGCGGCTGAACAAATGAATGCTCGATATTCTGCACGATTGACATGTTCGAATGTCTTTTATTCCCACGAAGACAAGTGAAGGAAATTTTGGGAGAAACATAGAAGAGTGTTGAGGGAAAATTATAATTTCAAGAGTTTGAAAACGTAAATTCGATCCCATTTTGGTCCCGAGAGTATGGAAAAATGTTTTCACACTCCACCTATCGCTGGATAAAACGCTGGTTTTCGCAAGCCGAGGCGTACTCCTCGAGTGAATCTCTGGAAAAAAAACCTTTTCCTTTTTTTTCGCGTAATGTTCAGACCAAAAATAGAATTGATTTGACTATCCCGCGCACTTAAGAGGAATATTTTCCCTTTACTTCCGCGATAAAAATTGGCACCGTATCAATCCAATTTCGGATTTTTTTCGACAGAAAATAGATATAGCAAAAATAAATATCGAGATAAGACTGAGTTTCTCTCTCACTTTCGGGACAAAGATGGAATAAATAAGGGATTTTCGTAATCTCGAAAGGAGCAGGGAAGCTGCATCAATCTCCAAAAAAATCCGGGACATTTTGGGGACTAACTCAGGACTTTTTGAAAAATAATCCGGCAGTTTTTGAGGATTGATACAGCTCTCTCCCTCCCCCTCACCCTGTCCCGCTCCCACTCCCTCACCGTCTCCCTCTCCGGTGGCGGAAGACAATGATGTTAGAAAACACATCCGGGTGGCGGAAAATGTCCTCAAATACAAATGTCCTCAAACTGTCAAAATCCGTGGCAACTTCAGAGTGTTAGTTTGAAGAAAAAATTTCATTTGTCTCATCCGCGACATGTTCAGAGACTTAGATGGGACAAATGATGGATATTCCTTTGGAGTATGAAATTTATACCGATGCTCGAACGGAGTTTGAATAACTGTCGGGAGATGATATGCATTTNCTCCCACTCCCTCACCGTCTCCCTCTCCGGTGGCGGAAGACAATGATGTTAGAAAACACATCCGGGTGGCGGAAAATGTCCTCAAATACAGATGTCCTCAAACTGTCAAAATCCGTGGCAACTTCAGAGTGTTAGTTTGAAGAAAAAATTTCATTTGTCTCATCCGCGACAAGTTTAGAGACTTAGATGGGCCAAATGATGGATATTAATTTGGAGTATGAAATTTATACCGATGCTCGAACGGAGTTTGAATAACTGTCGGGAGATGATATGCATTTAATTTGTTTTTATCCCGAGAGTTTTTTTATCCCAATTTTTTTTTATCCCGAGTTTTTTTTATCCCGAGAGTTTTTTTATCCCAATTGTTTTTTATCCCGAGTTTTTTTTATCCCGAGGATTTTTTATCCCGAGTGTTTTTTTATCCCGAGAGTTTTTTTATCCCG